>NC_056749.1:44096315-44189167 GCF_019279795.1 Protopterus annectens
CTCAGCTTCCAACACTGAACCTAGCAGCCTGGCTAATTACCTAATCTCTCCTTTACCATCCCTCAGTAAACCTGTGATGGGCATCATTTTAGAGGCAAGGAGGCCTAGTACTAGAAAATCTTATGCTGAAAAATGGAAAAGATTCTGTGCCTGGAACCAATCTCAAGGGATGAGCACAGCGGCGACCAATTTACCTCAGATTTTACAATATTTAACTGAGATGCTTCACAAGGGCCTGTCTTTTCCCTCCAAAATTCACGCCTCAGCCTTTTCAGCTCATTATAACACAGAACCTCCCCTCTTCTCTCATCCACTGCTCAAGCAGTTCCTCAGAGGGGCCAAAAATTTAAGACCACCCAGGAGAGCTCCAACCCCAACCTGGGACCTCAACTTTGTCTTGGAGAAACTCACTTGTCCTCCTTTCGAGCCAGCTGCTACTGCAGATTTAAAATTCTTTCTTGGAAAACAGCTTTCCTTTTAGCAATGACTTGAGCAAATCTGAATTGTAGGCCCTTATGGCAGTGGAGCCTTTCATCATCTTTCATGGAGACAGGGTGTCCCTCAGAACCAATCCATCATGCCCAAGGTGGCCAGTGTGGCTCTTAATCAGTCCATTCATTTGCCAACCTTCTTTTCTAATCCACAGAACAAACGGGAACGGATACTGCACTCCTTAGATGTGCACAGACAACTTAGATTCTACTTGGAGAGGACTAAGCCTGAAAGGAAATCTGAACAACTGCTGGTGGCATTTGCTACAGGGGCAGAGGGGAAGGCTATTTCAAAGCAAACCATTTCTAAATGGATAGGCCATTGCATTCATTTCTGCTATAAGCACCATGGAAAAACTATCCCACAGGGTATCAGACCCCACTCAGCCAGGGCTGCATTTACCTCTACATCCTTTCTCAGAGTCGTCCCTACCAGGGACATCCTAGAAGCTGCTACCTGGAGTTCTGTACATACATTCACCAAGCATGATCATTTGCCAATTTTCTCTAAATCCAGAGCTGACTTTGTCACTACAGTCTTACAGGGCCTTATAGCTGGTCCTAATGCTATCTAAATTCCTCCTCCCAACCTTGGTTTTGGGAATCTACCCAAATGTGATGACTACAATAGTGAAACACGAAGAACATAGTACAGATGTGTACACTTACCATAAATGTAGATGTTCGAGTGTATTCACTGTTGCAGTCCTGGTTACCCTCCCTCCAATCCCCTGACTTCTTTTGGCTATACCTCTACTTTCCTTTACTATACTTAAAAGCTTTTTGGTTGGATGTATATCCTTGTATAGTTATATATTTAATTGCTTCCCATGAGGGGGGCACCTGACATCTGGGGCAAGAAAAACTGATGTAATGGCGTTGGCTGCATGTTTTATACCCCTGACGACCTGACGTCATGGAAGAAGAGACAGCAACCGATGCAGGGCCCAAGACTGTTAATCAGGCCGACTGAGGGCTACTGCAAGCAGATAACCCAAATGTGATGACTGCAACAGTGAATACACTCTGACATCTACATTTATGGTAAGTGTACACAGCTGTACTTTTTTCTGCCTATAATGATAGTTTTAATTTATTGTGTGCATGATAAATCCTGATCCGTTGTAATACTGTGCATTGCTTTTATTACGTCTATTTTTCTGAGTATTTTTGTTGATCTGTTCCCTCTTCTGTAATCTTCTAAGAGTGACGCTTCTTAATTGCTTTATAGTTTTTTGTATTCAATACTTCCGTGATGGCATTCAATTTCTCCCCGTCCTTTCCCTTACTACTCTGTGTTCTTGTGGTAGGACTTTATCTGTTATTAATTTGGCTGCACAGTAATGTATTTTATTTACTTTTGTTATATCGCACAAATCTCAATGGACAGTCCTAATTGGTGCGTTCATTTGTTTTATCAAACTTGTAACATTTTGGGTTTTATTTACTTTTTGCAGTCTATTTCTTTTGTTGATCTTAGTATGTCTGTCGGTCTCTATTAAATCAAGCAGCTCTTCTCTTAGATCGTTTTCTTCTCAACTGAGAGCACATTCTTTGTTCGCCATTTCCTGCAGGCATTCTGTAGAAAGCTCCAGAGCTTCTTCCTGTACCATGTTCTCTTCAGTTTCACCCTGTGTCTTCCATTGCTCATATAGGAATTCACTGGCCTATAACTTCATGACATTGACTGTCAGAGTTGCCACATTTTCCTGTTCTTTCTCTTGCTGTATAGCTCCAAGTGAACCTTTCAACTGGTTTCCTGTGGGAGGCTTCAAAGAATCTTCATATGTCAGCTGAGTAGATGCTTCCTGCTGCACTGGTTTCTCCTTGAGTTGGGTGTCCATTGCTCTATAATGTTGAGTTGTTGTCTGAGTTAAATGTTTTACACTAAATCCTTCACTTCATAGGTAATCCATAACCTCGGTTCCTCTTCCTTTAACTTCTCCATTACTAATCCTGTTTTATACTTTTCCTCTTTTTCTTACTTTTTGTATGGTAAAATGTTCCATATCCGGATGTTTTCTTACTTTTTGTAGGGTAAAATGTTTCATATCTGGATGTTTTCTTACTTTTTGTAGGGTAAAATGTTCCATATCTGGATGGCTTTGCCTGTATTTCTCCTCCAATATCGTTGTTGCTGATCTTTTTGCATTGATTAGTTTTGCCTTCTCCTTTGCATAAGTATCGCACCATATCAAATCTTTTTCTTTTCCGTGCCCATATTTCTTCTTCAGACGTCTCCTGCTCCTCTTGTTTCTCCTTACTTTGGGGGCTCGTTATTCCATCGTGCTGTGATAAGACCTGTGTTAGACCTTCTACACTGAATCCTTCACTTCAGAAATATTCTATAACTTCAGCTTCTATTTTTTTTTAACTTAACTTGACTAATCTTCTGTTCTATGGTCCCTCTTTGTGATCTTATGTTTTGTTTTTTGTTGTGAAATTACCCATATCTGGATGTATTCGCCTATATTTCTCTTTGAATATCTTTGGAGGTGCTTTTTTTGTGTTGAATAATTTGGCTTTCTCTTTTGCATAAATATTGCACCGTATCAGATTTCGCTTTCTTTCCCATGTCCATATTTATTTTTTATACTCATCACATGTCTCTAATCTGTGCGGAGTCTGCATGTCCTCCCTGTGTTCGTGTGGGTTTCCTCCCACATCCCAAAGACATGCTGTAGGTAGATTGGACACACTAAATTGGCCCTAGGCATGAGTATGTGCATGTGTGTGCCTTCTGTGGAAGTTTGGGCGCCGGGCTGGCAACTCAACACCGTAAAACTCCACTGCCAATCCTGAGCGGACAGGTGATCCGCTGTGGCGACCCCTAACCGGGAAAAGCCGAAAGAAGAAGACATGTCTCTAAATTTTGTTCTTTAAAATTTCACACTTCCTCAGTTACTTCTTTTTTCAAATGGCACAAGGTTTCTTGGTCTATAGAATGTTTTTTTTTTTTTTTTGTGAATCTTTTGTAGTAACGAACACCAATTTTTATTTGAAGCTTCTGACAGTTTTTCTTGTGGAGGTATTTTTCTTTCCTCTAATTCTCTCAATTTTTTCATAGATGTTTGTCTGGAAATTCTGAGGTTGTTGCATATTTAATTTCTTTCTTAACCTGAATAGTCCAGTCTGTTGTCTGTATGGCTGTTTTTTGGCCTCAGTTTTTATGATTTTTGTGGACTGCTACTTTCTTCTACAACAGGGGTCCATTCTCCCCCCTAGGCCTGGCCCCATTGCCGGAATATTTCCGTGTCTTGAGGATTCTACACTGTAATCTTTTTTCCAGTCCTGGTGCCAGTGTGCCTGCCAGGATTGGGTACTTTTTTATCCTTGGACTTGTGCACCCAGCTGTCTTCTTTTGTTTTTTAACCTACTTCTGTCCATGATATATGCTATATAAAATACAGTCTATATATCCATGTCGTCTCGGTGAGATTTTGTGAAAAACAGGGTCCACCTCGTGAAGACTTTAGGATGAATTCAGTTCCAGCAATACTTCTCCTTTTGCTTATTTTTATCATCTCTCCATTCGGTCCCTGAAAAGACAGAAAAGTATAGTAGATGCTTCATGCTATTTTATACCTGTGCACATGATCTTAACGCTTGGTCAGCCACGGAATCTTAATTAACCATATCTTCCTCTAAAATAGTCTCCCCTCCACTTTGCACACTTTCCTCTCTTGTTACTATATGCAGGACACCAAAAACAACAATATCAGACTTGCTTTGAATGAACACCTTATAAAAGGGAAAAACAACAACCCCCCCCCCCCCCAGTAACTTTAGTTACTAAAAGGATCAACCAGAAGGGACATACAACCACATATGACACATCATAAGATTTTTCTTTGGAACTGTTTTCTTTGTTTTGTTACTTATTGGTAAGAAACTCTCCCTATTTTGATGGAACTCTCTTCCGCTTCCCTGCCCTCTGCTTTTATGACAACATTTTCTGATTCTTCTGGTCTTAATTGGTAAATTTCTGTTGTGTTTTGCTTGTAAACATTTCCAAGATCATTACCTTAGATGCCACTTTCAGATTATTTTTCTTGCTTGTACAATAACTTCAGAAATGCATCTTTAATGTGTCAGATAAGCCAATATGATCTTTCTATATACTTCCTTAAATGCATCTATAAATGTCATTCTAGATTTTTTGTATTTGTCTTATTTATTTTTATTTTGCTTTTGTTTACTGACATAGTCCATCTGGGTTTAGCATGAACCCCTTTTTAGTGGAGGCACAGGGAAAAAAGTCTAAACTTTATTGTCGATCAGCTATACACAGCAGTGCAAACTGAATGAAATTGCATTGCTTTGGTCCCCGTGTAAGACATAACAATGAACACAGTCTGAGTGACAGTAAGACTAATGCACATGCAGTAATAATTAAATTATTAACAACACAATAAATTACCACAATTGGACAGGAAGACATTAGACAATGTTATACTAGTAGGTATTGCAAGACTATGACTTCACGTTGTGATTCCTTAGATATTGTACTTCATCAGTTGTAGTATGATATATTCTGATGTTCATATTGTGCAAGTATGGTGTGGTGACTCACTCCTGACTTAGAATATTGTACTTCAGTTGTAGTATGATGTATTCTGATGTTCATAGTGTACATGTATGGAGTGGTGACTCACTCATGACATAGAATATTGCAATTCATCAGTTGTAGTGTGATTATATTCTGATGTTCATATTGTACATGTATGGAGTGGTGACTCACTCCTGACTTAGAATATTGCACTTCATCAGTTGTAGTGTGATATATTCTGATGTTCATAGTGTACATGTATGGTGTGGTGACTCACTCTTGACTTGTACTACAACTGATGAAGTGCAGTATTCTAAGTCGAGTGAGTCACCACACCATACATGTACACTATGAACATCAGAATATATCATACTACAAGTGATGATGTGCAATATTCTAAGTCAGGAGTGAGTCACCACACCATACATGTACAATATGAACATCAGAGTATATCATACTACAACTGATGAAGTGCAATATTCTGATATATTCTGATGTTCATATTGTACATGTATGGTGTGGTGACTCACTCCTGACTTAGAATACTGTACTTCAGTTGTCGCATGATGTATTCTGATGTTCATATTGTACATGTATGGTGTGCTGACTCACTCCTGACTTAGAATATTGCACTTCATCACTTGTATGATATATTCTGATGTTACTCACTCCTGACTTAGAATATTGTACTTCAGTTGTAGCATGATGTATTCTGATGTTCATATTGTACATGTATGGTGTGCTGACTCACTCCTGACTTAGAATATTGCACTTCATCACTTGTATGATATATTCTGATGTTCATAGTGTACATGTATGTTGTGGTGACTCAGTCTTGACTTAGAATATTGCACTTCATCAGTTGTAGTGTGACATATTCTGTTGTTCATATTGTACATGTATGGAGTGGATGACTCACTCCTGACTTAGAATATTGCACTTCATCAGTTGTAGTATGATATATTCTGATGTTCATATTGTACATGTATGGTATGGTGACTCACTCCTGACTTAGAATATTGCACTTCATCAGTTGTAGTGTGATATATTCTGATGTTCATATTGTACATGTATGGAGTGGTGACTCACTCCTGACTTAGAATATTGCACTTCATCAGTTGTAGTATGATATATTCTGATGTTCATATTGTACATGTATGGTGTGGTGATTCATTCCTGACTTAGAATATTGCACTTCATCAGTTGTAGTGTGATTATATTCTGATGTTCATATTGTACATGTATGGAGTATGACTCACCCTGAATTAGAATATTGCACTCATCAGCTGTAGTGTGATCATATTCTGATGTTTATATTGTACATGTATAGGTTCATAGGTTCATAGGTTCATACTAGGCTATCTGCCCGAGGGCATTTACAAGCCTAGCCCATCATTTTGTGGCTTACGCCACCCCTTTAGTATGGGGAACTATACCCATTATTTTGCTGTGCCTCTGTCGAGCAGTGACACTGAGGTAATCCCTGGGGTATATCTGCGATCTCCCATCCATTGGTCAAGATTTCTCTTGAACAAGGCCAGCGAGGTGCTCTGCCTCACATGTACCGGGATTTTGTTCCACAGCATAGGGAGTCTTTGGGAGATGAATCTATCCCTCCAGCACGTCCTATTAATAGCCGTGTCAAGGTTTGTCTCCCGCCCTTGTGGCTCTGATGGATCTAGATTTTTGAGGTGAAGCATATTCATCAAATCTGGGTTTGACATGGCCTTGTATGTTAGGCAAAGGTCACCTCTGAGCAGCGGTGGCGACTGAATAGAGCTGGAGTTCTTTCAGTCGGGCAGCATAGGACAGATTTTTGAGACCCTTTATCCTTTTGGTGAGGAACTTTTGTGGCCTCTCCAACTGCTGCAAGTGTCGGGTCAGATACATTCCGAATGGGGCATTGTACTCAATCATTGGTCTGATGAGTGATGAGTAAAGGGAGACTATGACCTCCCTTGATCTAGATGAGAATCCCTTCATGATAAGGTGGGCAATGTAGAAGGTCTTCCTAACTACTTTAGCTACATGGGTGTCGAATGACAGACTACTATCAACCTGGGTCCCCAGGTCCCTGATAACTTCTTCTGTGCTCAGTGGATTGCCACCTATTTGGTAGCTAGGGGTAACCTTGTTTTTCCCGAAGGGTATGACTATGCATTTTTGGCATTTAACTTTAGGCCATGGCTCTGGCACCAGTTATCCGCTTCTGTGAGACCCTTCTGAAGGATATCTGTGTCAGATGTGTTTTCTACTATGGCCCAGTTTGCAGTCATCTGCAAACTTTGTCAGCCATAACCCTCCTGTGTTTGCTTGTACTTCGAAAAGTAGATGCCAAACAAGAGTGGGCCCAGGACTGAGCCCTGTGGGACACCACTTGTGACAGGCTTTGAGTCTGACATGGCGCCAGCAGCTCTGACCCTGTGGGTTCTGTCACTCAGCCAGTTTGCAACCCATCTTGTGATGTATGGGTTGACATTTAAGCTGATGAGTTTTTCAATGATACCCGAATGGGGTATTGTATCGAAGGCCTTAGCCAGATCGAGGTAGGCTGTATGGACTGCCTTTCCCTCATCAATGGCTTTGGTGACTGTTTCAAAAAGTCAACCAAGTTTAAAGGCATGATCTGCCTTTGACAAAGCCAAACTGGGTTGGATCCAAAGTCTGCAAATTCCCTATGTCTTTATTTATGAGGTCCATTATGATCCTCTCCATGGCTTTGCAGATAAGGCTTGTCAAGCTAATGGGCGGTAATTTCCAGGGTCGGTGGAGGCACCGCCTTTGTGAAGTGGTACCACAGTTGCAGTGTGCCACTCCTGCAATGTATCCAGAGGTAAGACTTTGATTAAACAGCTGTCCTAGCTGTGGGTTTAATTCCTCATTGAGTTCATGGAGCACACAGCCGGGGACACCATCAGGTCCCATGGATGCTGTGTTTTTGCTTTGGAGAGAGCAGTTCTCACTTGGGCGCTGGAGATGTTTGGGGGCTGCAATTGTTTGGTATAGATATCTCTCCTTTTGGGGGAGGGGAGAAGTTTGCACTGAACCTGTCAGCCAGTATGTTGGCAATGTCTGTAGGATCAGTAATCTTCACATCATTTTGAACTAGCTCTGAGCATATCTGGGAGTTTCCTCCCAGGTTTCTAACATAGCTAAAGAAGGCCTTATGATTGTCTTTTGAGTCTTTAGCTATTTTCTCTCGAAATTTGCTTTGGATGATTTTATGAGAGCTCTTAGTTTTTACTTATAGTGATCAAGGGTGTCTTACCTTTTAAGGATTTTGCTCTATCTTGTAGTAGCTTCCTCCTTTTGTTGTAGAGTTTGTTTATGGCTGGGGTCCACCAGACTGGACGCTTGCCTTTGGTACAAAGAGTCTTTGTTTTGCTTGGGATTGCCTTATCCATGCAGTCCTGCAGGTGCTGGTAGAAGGCATTTGTAAGTGATTCAGCGGCTTGAGTACTGTTTTCCAGCTCGGGGCCTTAAAGGAGACCACACTAGTCTTTAGAAGTGTGAAGTCGGCTTTTGAGAAGTTCTTTACTGTGGTCTTTTTATTTCAGGTGGGGTGGGATGAGGACCTCCAGCGAGATTAGTTTGTGGTCTGATCTCACCAGTGAGGGGTACACCTCCGGTGTTGAACATTGTGCTCCCATGTTCGTGATGATGAGATCAAGTATGTTATCTCCTCTTGTGGGGATGGTGACTAGTTGTTCCATGGCATTTGAGTTTATGAATTCCAGGAACTTTTGGGCTAGGGTGTTAGGGCTTGAGTAGTGTTCCCAGTCTATATTAGGGTAATTGAAGTCACCTAGTATGATGGTGTTTGGTGATACATTTATCCCTCTAGTGTTTTCAGGAAGGCCATGTGAGGTTCCTGAGTTTGTGGGGTGGCCTGTAACATGCTACAATTTGCAGAGCAGTCTTGCCTATGGTTAATTGCACCTGGATGGTCTCCGATGCATCGTGCGTTGCCACCAGTCTTGAGGTGTGGGTGTTCTTGATGAATATGGATACCCCCTCCTTTCTTGGTATTGTCCAGATTTTGGGGCCGAACGCATGATATGAGGTAAAACCTGATAGCTGGGGTGCTCTCAGGAGCCTTGAACCAGGTTTCTGTCACAGCACAGACATCGATGTTCTCCATACTGAGAAGGGCCTCGAGTCGTGCATTTTGAGATTTAGACTTCTGGCATTGAGCAGCATTACCCTTAGTTTTTTCCTTTTTATGTTCTAGGGTGGTAGGTTTAGAATTTGAGCCTTGCCTAAAAAGGCACTATGGGGTGGCAAGAGCCTTTGCCAATATCCGAATCCCAGGGTGACAGGTGCAAGCCGTCCCTTAAGCAGCGTGGCTTGTCCAGCATGTCATCCCAGGCAGACAGACACTGGATCCCCTTTGAATGACACCAGTGTTTAAGCCAATTGTTAAAGCTGATCATCTTATCTCTGTATTGTGGCATCATTCTTGGTGAAGGTAGGATACTGCTCAAGGTCAGGGTCATACCTGTCTGGGCTACATAATCAGAGAGCTCCTCAATGTCTCTTTCATGTAGTCCAAGGAGGTACGTCTCAGGTCGTTTACACCAGCGTGGACAATGACTGAGTCATATTTGTACCTGCTGTTGAGAGACCTGAGTGCTTGCGTTATGTGGCGGATTCTAGCGCCCGACAGGCAGCTTACTGTGACCTTCTCCTTACTCAGTCTGGTGAGCGGACGCCAATGTGCCTGACTATGGAGTCACCAATGACTAGTGTGTCTGGCATTGTGTTTGGCCTTAAGGGCTGTGACTGTTTGACACTCTGACTGTGAGGTCTATGTGTTGCAGGTGTTGTGTTCTGAGGTGGTGGTTGTTTGGGTGTCTGCTTTGGTGGCCTCTGCTGTTTTGGTAGATTTTTGATCAGAGCCTCGAGTATGTCTTTGTGTGTTTATGTGTATGATTTGAGGTTGTAATGGTAATATGTGAGACTGGGTCTATAGTGTGTGTGGTAACCTTCTCCTCCTGACTGGTCTTGCCAGTCCTATGTTGAGAGAGCTCAGCCTCCAGTTTGGCCGTATAGTTGCATCTCTCGCATGTATTTGTGTTTTGTGGGAGGAGGAGAGGGTTGTCTGTGTACATGAGGCAATTGTAACATTGCCTCAATATTCCCAGGTTCACCAGCTGAGCAGGAGAGGACACTAGCAACTGATCCCTCGACATGCTAGAAGGAATAGACACAAAAAACTTTAAAAAGATTCGGGGACGTGGGTGACCGAGAAATGGGGGTTGCCTTTTGGGGTACTATCTATGACAAGAGTGCCGTATCAAGGTAATAAGTACTGTAGGAGCAAGTGCTACGTTTAACAGATAGAGAATAGTCTACTTGGAGTCAAGTAGAGATAATCTTTTTAATTATAGGATACGCTGATTAGATCAGTAGTATAGTTCGAGGAAGGTAGTTTTAAGGGAAAATTTGAAGAGTGGACTTTAGGTAGCCCGAATAGTTTAAACCTGCTTAACCGGCGCTGCCCTAGTGTGCAACAGTAGCAACTCCGGGCTAAAGCGTGCTTTATAGCAGGGGGCTGGAAAAGACAGGAAATGACCCAAAATGGCCAATAAATGACAAGTTACTGCCTTAAACCACTCCTCTGAGGACAAATGAAGGAGTTATGGAAATGACCCCTAGTGGCCAATAAAACTACAGTTTCAAGTCAGTAACCACCTCTCCGGGGGGCAGGGAAGCTGCTCAATGTTAGTCACTGCCACTGATGAACACAGAGACCTTCCTTCAGCCCAAGCAAAAATGGCCCCACAGAAACTTTCAAACAGTTCAGGAACAGCAAGCCTGTAACTGAACTTTTTTAACTCTCAGAAAAGTGGGAAAAAAGCAAGATTTTTTGTTTGTTTTTGTTTTTTACAGAGATAGCAGAGGTTCACAAGTAATATCAAGTTATAACAGTGCAGCAAATGACCCACACAAGAGTGCTAGGTCAAGGACAGAAAATATGCAAGTTTTAAGAAAATTACGATTTAAAATTAAGTGCAAACAGGAAATTCAGCAAACAGCTTTTGGTTGTGCTCTAAATACAGCTACTAATACAGAAATCAAGTTTAACAAGCCAGAAAATGCTCAAGCTAGGCAGCTATGCAGAAAAACTTAGCAAATAAACAGAGAAAAAATACTTAAAATCTCAAAAGTGGCTCCCTTCTTCTCTCAGCGTTTTTTCCTCTTGGAGGGTGCTTCACCAACAGCCAACAAGCCTGAAAAGACGCTCAAACCACGAGGCAACTAGGTTTTAAGAGAGGAAGATGAAGGAGTTATGGAAATGACCCCTAGTGGCCAATAAAACTACAGTTTGGTGTGATGACTCACTCCTGACTTAGAATATTGCACGTTATCAGTTGTGTGATTATATTCTGATGTTCATATTGTACATGTATGGAGTGGTGACTCACTCCTGACTTTAGAATATTGCACGATGTCCTTCAAGAATGCAGCTGCAGTCCTTACATATGGGTTGTCCTGCCTCAGGCAGCCCTCGGTCGGCTGGATTCCAAAGTCTGGGTCCGACGGCTGATGTCGCCTCCTCCCCGACGTCAGAGCGGCAGGGGTATATAAGTATCAGCCGACGCCATCTTCTTCAGTCTTTCTTGCCGCGCGGTGCCCGAAGCAGAAGCAGTTCGCAAGTGCCGGTCGGTCAGCTCTTGTGTTTTTTGTATCCGAAGTCATCAAAAAAGCTAAGTACCCCGTTGGGGATCTTTTTCTTGCCTCAGCCGATGTCAGAAAAAACTGAAAAAGTTAATAACTGTTTGTCTTGTGATAAACAAATACCTCATAAGGATTTCCATTCTTACTGCCTCCCCTGCCTTGGCCCAAACCACAACGTCTCGGCCTGTGCTGCCTGTGCTTGCTTCAACAAGCGCACACTCTGGCGCCGGGCAGAGTTTGCTGAAGACTTTTTCGGCGACAGTTTCTCCTATACCATGCCTTCGGAACAACCGACAACTCATATTTCCAAAAAAACGGAAGGACTGGGACCGACATCCTCGGCCCGCGACTTCCACCGACTCCATGCCAAAAATTACCGCAAGTGCATCGGTCTCTTCTGAGGCGGTTCCTCCACCGCTCCGGACAGACGACACCGCATTACCGATTACTCCAGCCTCGGAGCCTGCGCCGGTGCCGGTGGTTGATTTTCCTCCAGATTCTGAAGCCCAAGATTTGCCGGAGACCATTCCAGTGGACAAGGTTACTCCAGCACGTGGGGCAGCTAGGCCCCCTATGTCTATGTCTATCAAGGCCTACACATGTGCTAAGGCTGCTAGCCAGGCTAAGTCTCACCCTCCTAAAGCTCTGCCTCAGCCTACTACTGATAAACAAATCATGTCTTTAGCTGCAGATGAGGCTCCCAGGCCCATCCTGAAAGAGGGTCTCAGCCACCTTCTGACAAAAGGCCCAGGGTTGAGCATACTGGCACCCTTTCTTCAGATGAAGCCTCTGGTGACTCTGATCACTCAGATACCCAGGAAGAGTCCTTCCAGGCCTACGAGGATTCTGATGTGGAGGATTCTATCCCCTCTGCCTCCCCTCCTGAGGATATTTCTTTTGGGGAAGTTCTTCACTCCATGAGGGAACACTTTCAGTGGCAAGGCCAGGAATACTCAGATTCCAGAAAGCGGCTTTGTACCTTCCTTAAACTACCACAACACAGGCCTTTAGCTATCCCTCCAGTGCTTGATGTTCTGGATGATGTGCACTCAGATTCGAGTGCTTCTCCTGATTCTCTCCCTCCTGCTCCTGTCAAACTGGACAGATACTACAGGGTTCCTGAAACTCAAACATTTCTTTAAGGCCCATGCTGTTGACCTTGAAACAATTTCCCAGGGGCCCAAGGGGGTCACTACATCCACGGCCAAGAATCCCTTGCCCTCAGACAGGGAAGCTAGGTCCCTGGAGAGGTGGGGCAAAAAAGTTTATACCTCCACCACACTGTCTGTTGAGAGCCCTCAATTGCCTTTTTCATATGTTTCAGTATCAGGATTTCTTGATGGATGATTTGCAGAAAAAGTTAGCCTCTCCTGAGCCTTTAGATAGGAAGGCCTTGCAGGATGTGGTTCACAACACACAGCAGGTTAGCAACCATTTTCTTCAGTGTGGATATGATGCATTGGAAGCTTCATGTAGGGCAGCTATGACAGGGGCCGTCATATGTAGACATGCATGGTTAAAAGAACAGCCATTACCAGATCATGTTAAAGCAAAGCTTCTAGATGCTCCTCTGGAAAAGCACAAGCTATTTGGTACTAATGCTCAGGATGTGTTGAAGTCAGTTGAGGAAAAGGCTAAATCGGTGCAAACAGTCAAGGATTTCCTCCAGGTTCAGCCTCCTAGGTTCAGCAGGAATTGGCCTTCTAAGAATTGGTCCTTTCTGGACACTGACAAATTTCAAAGGGGAAAACACAGGCGTGGCCGAGGAAGAGGGCAATACAGAGGCTCCTACCGGGGACACCAATGGCAACCGACTAATCAGAGAGGTGGCACAGGGACTTCCCCTGCCCCACAGGGACAATCACAATGACTTGCCTTTGACACCGCTGACCAAGGCTCAAAGAGAAGCACCTTTAGGCGGAAAATTATCCTTATTTTCAGAAAACTGGCACATTTTAACAAAGGACAAATGGATTCTGGACATAATAGACCAAGGCTACAGGTTCCACTTCCACACATTACCAACAAGACAAGGCATGCCAAACCTGCCACAAAATCAAAGGGCAGAGGCATTCGAACAAATTACAAAGCTGAAACAAATCAAAGCAATAGAAAAGGTTCCTCCTCAGGAACAAGGCCAGGGATTTTACTCAAGACTGTTCCTTGTTCCAAGAAAAGAAAAGCAATGGAGACCTATATTGGACTTGTCCGCTCTAAACACTTTTCTCATTGTACCAAAATTCAAAATGCTGACGCTACAGCAACTCCTTCCCATGCTGGGCAAGGGGTCTTGGCTGGTTACTCTGGACCTCAAGGAGGCATACCTGCATGTCCCAATCGGACACAGTTGCAGAAGATACCTCCGATTTCTTGCAGGGTCAGAGCATTATCAATTCTCAGCATTGCCCTTTGGCTTATCTACTGCGCCCAGAGTATTCACGAAATGCCTGGCATCAGTAATTGCACATTGCAGACTCCAGGGGATACAAATATACCCTTACCTGGACGACTGCCTTATACAAGCGGACAGCAAGCAAGCCTTGACACAAAACTTGAATTATGTCATTCACTTACTACAGGCTTTGGGATACACAGTCAACTTACAAAAATCAAAACTGCTGCCATCCCAACAAATAACATTCCTAGGAGCTAAACTAGACACAGAATCTCAAATGGCTTACCTCACAGCGGAGAAGCAAGAACAACTACCACATTACTTCAAAAGCCTAGCAAAGCTCACCCAGATGACTGCAAGGAAAATCCTGCAGGCCCTGGGTTTCATGGCATCTTGCATTCTACTGATTCCACTGGCAAGACTACACATGAGAACTACAATGGTACCTAAAAAGTTTATGGTCTCAACACATCCACAACTTAGAAGCAATTATCCCACTCGTCCCATGTCTACAAAGGGAATTTTTGTGGTGGGCCCAAACAAGCCAGTTAAACAAAGGTATGCCTTTCAACAAGCCTCAAACAAACCAAACCATTACAACGGACGCCTCAGACTATGGATGGGGGGCGCACATGGAGGGCAGATGTATTCAAGGGCAATGGACTCCCCAGGAAGTACATCTGCACATCAATCAAAAAGAGATGATGTTAAGTTGTCAATCTCGCCTTCGTTCTTGCTTGATGGGTTCGGAGCCGATCCTCGGCTCCCACTCGGCACTTGCTTTAGCTCGAGAACTCCTTTTACCAGCTCGAGGCAGCCCCATATCCCATGATGCAAGGCAGTAAGTACCCAGATCTCGCTTGTCGCTTAGGAGGTCTTCTTTTACCAGCTCCTGGTAAGTTGTTCACTTTTGTGATTTTTCAAGCCCCTTTTTAGTATAAAACTAATTTTTTGATAGTTTAAGTTTATTTTTCTATCCTTTCTGACAGAAATTCCTGTCTCTTTTAATTTTTTGTTAGTCAATTTTCCCTATCCCATCCCCCCCCTGTTAGGGTGTGTGTGTTGGTGTTTTATAGAATACCTCTTGGTATTTTGTTTAATTTAATTTGACTGGTGTGTGTGTGTTGTGTTTTCGGCACCATGTCAAAGGAGAGGGTCTCAGGTTTTAAGAAGTGTGACTCGTGCTGTCAGAAGATGTCTCTGACAGACTGTCACACTTCTTGCCTGTATTGTCTGGGCCCTCTTCACCTGCAGGACTCCTGTGCTATTTGTCACTCCTTCAGCCAGAGAGTCCTGCAGGAGAGACGTAATAAGTTGATTCTTAGGGCCTTCTTAAGCCGGAGGGCTCTCCGCCAAGTCGGCTCCACCAAAATCAACAAAACCTGCCAAGGCCCAGGCTTCTGTATCTAAGCCTGCGGCCTCGGCTCCGACTGCTGAGTCGAGATCGCCCGCTGGAGCCGATTCTGGCTTGAAAGCTTTCGCACCGATGGCTATTGGTGCCGAATCTTGTTCCGCCGATGTCGGCTCCGATCGGTTCCGACACCCATGTGGCACAGGCATCGGTGTCGGCCCGATCGGCTCCGACACCGTTTTTGGTGGCTGTATCGGCTCCGGCTGGAGCTGATACATCGAGAAGCTCTGTCGGCTCCGAAGTCGGCGCCGACAGGATCCATAGTATCGGCTCCGATGGCTCATTCCAGGAAGAGGTCGAGGTCTCCTTCCTTGGGGCCGATACTTTCGGCTCCGGCTTCACCTCTTCTTCGAACGGAGCCATCGGAGCCGATCTTCAAGGTCATCCAGGTTGTCAGATCATGACCTAGAGAGAGTGGTCAGTAGATTACTCAAGTCACAGGTACTGGCCCAAATGTTACACAGTCCGTCTCAGCAGACGACTGTTGGTCCACACCCTGTTACAGTTCCTCCTTCAACTCTACCCCAGAGCTTGGAGTTGGAGTCTTCGGGCATGGTTACTGCTACGGCTGGAGGACGGATACCCCCTTCTGTTCCTTCAGCCTCTACTCTTATCTCCTCTTCCTTAGAGGGATTCGGTGGTCGGGCTTCCATGGTCTCCTCTGAGGGGGTGAGTGGCATCGGACCCTTGTCCGAGCCCGCTCTTCCCCTTGGAGCCTCGGCCTTGGTGAGCTCGGCTCCGACATCTGCCTCGAGACTTCCCTTCGGTGGTCCCTGGAGTTCCTAGCTCTTCGGAGCGGGTTCTCTCGGACCTGCCTGGGAGGGGAGCATTCGAGGTAATGAAGAGTGTACTGGCCACTGGTATCAGTCAGCAGTCTGTTCCCGTAACTCCTCCCTCTATAGTACCTGTTGACATCTCTGCTATTTCTCTTGCTACAGGACCCAGAGATCCTCCACCTCAGGTTTCCCCATTGGGAATTTCCCCCTCTTCCGAGGATTCTCCTGATGTTTCGGGAGATCCTCCTAGGAAGAGGACTTGTAAGAGGAAGCATGTAGACTCCCCCGAGTCTGTCACTTCGGATACTGACTTTGATGAGTCAGAGGGATCCCCTAGATCCCCCTCTGAGGATGTCTCCTTCGCAGACATCCTAGAACTTCTTAAACAGAGGGGAAACTGGCCCACCAACAATCCCTCTGAGGATGAGTCAGTATACCTAGAGGCGTTTGGATCTCGGCCCTCCACCTCCTGGGTGTCTCCGCCTTCGACCCCTTATGCAGGTTATTGCCGAAAGGCATGGGCAGCTCCTGACTCTGTAGAGCCAGTCCCTAGGAGGCCTTCAAAATTTATCACTGCCCAGTGACAAACAATTCCTTACCAAGGGTGTCCCCGCTGATGCCATGGTGGTGGCTGCGGCCACCAAAAGGAACTTGCAGATCCTCCCGTGCCCGACCATCCTCCTAATAAGGACACTAGGACCATGGATAGGTACGGCAAGCGGATGTTTTCCTCAGCGACCTTTGCTATGCTCGCTGAATTATCTTTGTCACTTCACCAGACTCCAGAGAGATATCCTGAAGGAGCTGGGAGAAGTAGTTCAGGATCCTACAGCTGCAGGGGCTCAAGATAAGATTGCTTCAACTAGGAACCCTCAATTCCATTGCTAACTCCTCCATGCGGCTAATATCTTATGCTGCGGATGGGCGTAGAGCCGCAGGCACAGGTGTGGCTCTTAGACGCCAAGCCTGGATGCGGCTAGGTGATTTTGCGGATCCTTTAAGGCGTCCTTCACAAATTCTCCCTTTGATGGGTCAGCTTTGTTTGGCCCTCAGGTGAAGGAAACCTTGACCAGGTGTGAGCAGGACGGCAAGACTCTTTCTGCTGTTGGAGTCCGTTTTCCACCCCTTCTAGGCCTTATCCCAAAGGACAGAAGGGTGGCAAGATGTGGTTCCGTAAATCCCAAGGAGTCACGCCAGATTCACGTGGTCAGTTTACCCCTAGAGGCAGAGGGGGTAACAACAACAGACGCCGCTCTAGAGGCAGAGGGGGTCGAAAAACCAGGGAAACAGGAGCCTCTCTCTGATAAGCCCTTTCAGCATCCCTGAGGTGTTGCCCGGCTGTCCCTCCTTGGAGGCAGTCGGGGGAAGATTATCACTGTACCCAGAAGCCTGGCATTCCCTCACTCAAGACAGATGGGTACAGTCGATCATATCCAAGGGTTACATAATTCCTTTCGAGGAAAGTCCTTCCCTCAAGTTCCCTTCCAGATGTACCAGCCGGTGTAACGGACATTGCAGAGTTAGAAAGCAGAAAACTACTCCAAAAAAGAGCCATTCAGCCACTTACAATAGACCATTCAGAGCCGGAATCTACTCAAGGTTCTTTTGGTCCCCAAAAGACGGGAGACTGGAGACCAATATTGATCTCAGCAGACTCAACAAGTCTGTCAGGAAGACAAGATTCGAATGGTCACTCTTCAGTCAATTCTGCCCTTCTTACAGAAGGACAACTGGATGTGCTCAATAGATCTTCAGGATGCGTACTATCACATCAAAATTCACAGACGCTCCAGGAGATTTCTCCGCTGGCTGGGGTCCAGTCACTTCCAGTTCAGAGCCCTGCCCTTTGGTCTCACTACAGCCCCAGAGTGTTCACCAAATGCATGGCAGTGGTCACGGCTCACCTGAGACGCCAAGGATTCCAGGTGTTTCCAGATCTCGACGACTGGCTCCTGTCAGCCACCACCAGGCATCAGCTTATACAAGCCAGGGATTACACAATAGACCTTTGTTCTCATCTAGGCATCTCAATCAACTTCAAAAGTCATCCTTATCGCCCTGCCAGTCTATTACCTTCATAGGCAAACTTAAACACTGTTCGGATGTCAGCTACCCTTACAGAACAAAGAGTTTCAGACATTCAGACTCATGTCAGGATCATTCTGGCCAGCAAGAAAATACAGGCCAGAATGGTTCTAAAGGTATTAGGTCTCATGGCTGCGGCCATTACTCTTCTTCCCTGGCTCGATTCTACATGCGCCTCTCCTTCAGTGGATGCTGTTCACACAGTGGTCATACCAGCAACTCCCAATGCGTCACCAGATTCTGGTGACACAGACATGCAAACAGCATCTTGCTTGGTGGATCACATCGTCTCAGGTTCACCAAGGCAGGTGCTTTGTACCCCGATCCCCGATAGCCACTGTCACCACGGATGCCTCCCTGATCGGGTGGGGGTCATTATCAGGGCAGGATGGTTCATGGACGTGGCAACCGCTCGAGTACCATCTGCACATAAATGTCCTGGAGATGAGAGCAGTGCTTTTAACGTTGCAAGCCCTCAACGACTTTCTTCCCGTAGGGACAATTGCAGTCCACACAGACAACATGTCTGTAGTTTGGTATATCAACAAACAGGGCGGAACCAAGTCCCACCCTTGTGTCGAAGCGCTCAGACTTTGGCAATGGGCGATCTCCTCTCATCGGTTTCTGGTAGCAACGCATATCCCTGGGAAAACCAACATTATAGCGGACAGATTGAGCAGAGCTATCCTCATGCCTCACGAGTGGTCTCTCAAGCAATCTATAGCGGAAGAGATTTTTCTGGAATGGGGTCGCCCATGTTGCGTTCTTTATGCTACTCCCCTAAACAGCAAATGTCCAGACTTCTTCAGCCTCTTCCTCTATCAGGCCATCCCCCAGAGACGCTCTGACCCAGGATTGGCCCCAGGGACTTCTTTATGCCTTCCCTCCATTTCCTCTGATCCCTCAGGTGATCCAGAAAGCCACCGTTTTGAGAGCCAAATTGATTCTCATTGCTCCTTACTGGCCTCGACAAGTTTGGTTCCCGTTCCTCCATCATCACCTTTTGGTGCAGCCTTGGCATCTGGACCCAGTGCCAGATCTACTGATTCACCAATCGGGTCAGCTGCACCGGTCAGTCCCTTCTCTCAACCTCACAGCTTGGTTGCTCCACTTCCTTCCTTAGCCAGGCTTCCTTTGATCTCTAACCCAGTTAGAGATATCATAGTAGCTTCACTAAAATCCTCTACCAGGAGGATTTACACAAGCAAATGGAAACGTTTCTCTTATTGGGCTAAGGCCCAAAATATTGATCCTTTTACTGCCCCTGTTCAGGCAGTTCTGGACTTCTTAGCAGAGATTTTTCATGCAGGCTCCTCTTCTTCAACAGTCAGAGTTCAATTGGCTGCTATTTCTAATTTTCATGTCGGGATAGCAGATCATAATATTATGTCCCATAGGCTCTGCAGGGCCTTCTTGAAAGGAATTTTCCTACTAAAGCCTCCAATCAGGAATCCTCCTCCTCAGTGGGATCTAAATTTAGTGCTGACATCCTTGATTCTTCCCCCCTTCGAGCCAGCTGTTTCTTGTTCCCTGAAATATCTTTCTTGGAAAACTTTATTCCTAGTGGCTATTACATCTGCCAGGAGGGTGTCTGAACTTCATGCTCTTTGCGTTCGACCCCCCTATTTGATTTTTCACAAAGACAGAGTATCTTTGAGAACTAATCCATCCTTTTTACCTAAAGTCGCTTCAAAGAATAATCTGAATCAATCCATTGATCTCCCTGTATTTTTTCCTAACTATTCAGATAGAGCTGAACAAAAGCTACATTATCTTGACGTCCACCGTCAACTTAGATATTATTTGGATAGAACAAAAAAAGTTAGAAAATCTGATCAACTTTTTGTTTCCTATGCGGATAATAAAAAAGGCCTTCCTGTTTCTGAAGTGACTTTGTCCAGATGGCTTTCTTCGGTCATCACTGAAATTTATACGCTCAGGGGAAAACAGCTGTGCTCAAAACCTAAAGCACATTCAACTAGGAGTTTAGCTACTTCTACAGCTTTTCAAACTAGACTTCCTTTGGACACTATTTGTGCGGCGGCCACTTGGGCCACTCCTCTCACTTTTGTTTCCCATTACAAATTGGACTTGGCCTCTAGGGACAGAGCCAGTTTTGGCTCTACAGTCCTCAAGAGTTTGTTCCATTGAGCCACCCAGGATAGAGGTGCTAGGACGCGTCCCATCAAGCAAGAATGAAGGCGAGATTGACAACTTAACATTAAGAAGTTATGTACCTACCATAACGTTCCATGTTAGTTGTCTTCTCTCGCCTTCTTTCTTGCGACCCTCCCTCCTTCCCCCTGGCCTGGACAGACCTTGTATAAGAAACTATTGTGCTAAAGACCATTCAGATCTGGTCCTTTTTCCATCTGTAAGTTTCTTCTTCCCTTGGGAAGTATTTTATGCTTGGTGTTATTGCCCTTTGTCAACAAACGAGATCTGGGTACTTACTGCCTTGCATCATGGGATATGGGGCTGCCTCGAGCTGGTAAAAGGAGTTCTCGAGCTAAAGCAGCCGAGTGGAGCCGAGGATCGGCTCCGAACCCATCAAGCAAGAAAGAAGGCGAGAGAAGACAACTAACATGGAACGTTATGGTAGGTACATAACTTCTTATTAGCAATAATGCATGCAATCGAGGCTTTCAGAAAATATCTTCAGCAAGGCCACCTACTAATAAGAACAGACAACACCACTGTTATGTGGTACATAAACAAGCAGAGAGGTACTCATTCTTACCCCCTTTGCAGACTAACAATGACTCTTTGGGAAAAATCCCTGAAATTGAACATACAGCTACAGTCCCAGTTTGTTCCGGGCAGGGACAATGTTCTAGCGGACAGTCTAAGCAGAAACATCCTTGATCCACACGAATGGATGTTGCATCCAGATATTTTTGCACAAATAACTTCTGCATGGGGGAGGCCGGACGTAGACCTTTTTGCCTCCCACCTCAATCATCATCTGAAAAAGTTCTGCACGAGGTCACATCATCCACAAGCTTGGAAAATAGATGCTCTCTCATTCAGCTGGAACTCTCTAAAAATCTATGCATTCCCACCAATACCATTGATGATCAAGGTGTTACTGAAGATCAAAGCAGAGCAACCGAAAAGCATCTTAATAGCTCCAGATTGGCCAAGACAGCACTGGTATCCACTACTAAGGAGCTTAACTTGCACCAAACCGTGGACCCTGCCTCTATGGTCTCCACTCTTGACTCAGCACAATTACAGGACGGTTCATCCAAACCTGCAAACTCTGCACCTGACAGCTTGGAGGGTCCCATGATGTCTCCGCATACCTCTTTCTCCAAGGAAGTTCAACAGATATTACTGGAAGCACGCAGACCTTCCACCAGAAAAGCTTATTTGGCCAAATGGAAGAGATTCAGCATCTGGAATACCAACAAGGGACAGGATGCATCAGTAATGAACATTCCACATATATTGGAATACTTGGCAGGGCTGCTGCATAATGGACTTTCATATTTTTCCATAAAAATACATGCTTCAGCTATTTCAGCAAGATACAACACCGATCCTCCTGTGTTCTAACATCCTTTGCTGAGACAATTTCTAAGATGGGTAAAGAATATCAAGCCTCCCAGAAAACCACCAGTGCCTGCATGGGACCTCAATTTCATGTTGGAAAAATTAACTCTTCCTCCCTTTGAGCCAGCAGCATCTGCAGAATTACAATTTCTTTCCTGGAAAACAGTTTTTCTGTTGGCAATAACCTCAGCAAGGAGAGTTTCGGAGATACAGGCCCTCATGGCAGTTCCTCCATTCCTCATTTTTCATCAGGACAGGGTTTCTTTAAGAACCAATCCTTCTTTTATGCCAAAAGTGATCTCCAGGGTGTCTCTAAATCCAGCAATTCACCTGCCTACTTTCTTCCCCAATCCTCAAAATAAAGGGGAAAAACTGCTGCACACTTTGGACATTCACAGACAACTGCGCTACTACTTGGACAGAACTAAGGCCAACAGAAAGTCTGACCAACTATTTGTAGCTTACGCTCCTGGGGTACAAGGAAAAGCAATTTCCAAACAAACAATTTCAAAATGGATTGGACATTGCATCAGATTTTGTTATTCTTACCATGGAAAGGGTGTGCCAGCCAATGTCAGACCACACTCCACCAGAGCTACAGCCACCTCCACAGCCTTTCTAGGAGGGGTGGCTACAAAGGACATTCTAGAAGCTGCTACATGGAGCTCCGTGCATACATTTTCCAAGCACTACAACCTCCCTTTATATTCCAGATCCCGAGCAGGCTTTGCTTTGGCAGTCCTGCAGGGCATTTTAGCTACACCATCCTTATCTTAGAGCCTACCACCCCCAGCATGGCTATGGTATTCAACCAATATGTAAGGACTGCAGTTGCATTCTTGAAGGACATAGTACAGTTTTGTACCTACCATAAATGTAGATGTCCGATAGATATGCAACTGCAGTCAGGTTTCCCCCCCTCCTTCCCCTCTGTACATTGGGTCCACCTTCTTTCTTTTTCACTTAGCTGGGGATGTCTGTTATGGTGTATCTGTTTATTGCTATTGTGTATGTCTGGAAATTTTTATTCCAGTTCTAATTTTAGCCTTCCTTGGAGGGCACCTGGCATCTGGGGCAAGAAACACTGAAGAAGATGGTGTCGGCTGATACTTATATACCCCTGCCGCTCTGACGTCGGGGAGGAGGCGACATTAGCCGTCGTCGGACCCAGACTTTGGAATCCGGCCGACCGAGGGCTGCCTGAGGCAGGACAACCCATATGTAAGGACTGCAGTTGTATATCTATCGGACATCTACATTTATGGTAGGTACAAAACTGTACTTTATCAGTTGTAGTATGATATATTCTGATGTCATATTGTACATGTATGGTGTGGTGACTCACTCCTGACTTAGAATATTGCACTTCATCAGTTGTAGTGTGATATATTCTGATGTTCATATTGTACATGTATGGAGTGGTGACTCACTCCTGACTTAGAATATTGCACTTCATCAGTTGTAGTATGTTATATTCTTTTTTTTTCAAAACAGGTTTATTGTTTTAACATACAAGAGAAATATCATAACAATTTTATACAAGTAATTAAAAATAGATATGATTATAACATTCAACAAAACAACTAAAGTATTTACAAAGACATCCACTACAATCAGATCAATTAATTAAACTAAAATACCATGCTATTGAAATTAGGATTTTTTTAACAAATTTTGTAAATTATCCCATACAATATAATAAGATGTTTTTCTAGTTGTTCTTGACCTAATTGTGTTTATTTCCATATGGCACACTATATTCATAACATTTTTAAATTCATTGAACGAAGGAGGTGTATCTGAAATCCAATTTCTGGTTATTATTTTCCTAGCCACTGCTAGAATAGACCATAACAAGGGAAGCTTAACCTTTTAACACTTTGAGGTACAGGTGTGTTGAATAATATAAGAGATTTAGAAATAATGAAATTATCTGTAAAAGAGCCTGCAAAATTCATTAATTGACTTCCAGTATTCTTTCAATTTTATACAGTCATAAAACATATGAGCCCAGTCAGCATTAATTTCTACATTACATCTCTTACATAGATTATCTTTATTATTTATTTTATTCATCATCAAAGGTGTATAAAAAGATTTATGTAAAAATTTCCATGTATAAAGTCTCCAGACAATGGAAGACGTAGTTCTATAGGCAGATTCCAATATATATTGTTTATCTTGTTGATTTGGTGGATCCCCATTAATAGAAGTGAAATAATTCCAGTATGTATCTACACTGTAAAAAGTTTCTTGTCTGATAATTTTATGTATGTATGAAAGTTTACTTTTATCAGAAACTTTATGTTGTAAATTTAATATCAAGTAATCAATCAAGTGTTGGAATAGATTCTTTAACTGTTATAGACATTAGATCTATTTTATTAATGAGATGTTGTCTAAAGGTCTGAACCTCTAACCAGCAAGTTTCTCTTGGATCAAATTCTTGTTTTAAGAAATCTAGATTTTTAACTTTATTATCAGATATCAACGGATACCAGTACTTTAGATCATTATCTATAGCTAAATGAGTTCCTTCAGAAGTAGATGACAAAAGCATACTCCGAGTATACATTATAGGGAATATAATAAAATTCCATTCCCTATACTTAGGGTGCATGAATATAAAGTTACGATAGCTAATAATAATATTTAATGGGTAACAAACCATATGTTTAGGTGTAATAGGTGAAGTACAAAATTCCTTTAGTAACCATAACATGGAGTTATTTACAATCATATTTTTATGTGCTAAGGAGATTTTCATGAAGTGCATACTAATTAGCTCCCAATAATCTTTCCATTTTGCGACATATGACTGATCTATTAATAAAGTAATAACTTTTACAATAGAAGAGATAGTATATAAATTAAAGTCTGGAAAAGAAATACCCCATTGAGACCAGCTATTAGTATGTTTCTTTAATGCAATCCTAGGTCTATTAGTTGCCCATAGGAAATTTAACATTAGTGTATTCAGTTTCTTGATAATTATTTTTGTAGGTGGAAGTATTATTGATTGTATTAAGTATAAAATCTTGGGGAATATTATCATTTTAATAATTGTAAGTCTCTCCTCCATAGTAAAAACATATTATTCCAGGTATTAAAAAGATTTTGTATATTAAGAAAACAGGTATTATAATTATTATATATAATAGATTTAATATCTTTAGATAGTATTATACCTAAATAAGTTATCTGACCTGAATTAGGTACATATTTAGTAAAATCACGAATGAGAATATTTTTTCGTGTATATATAGGTAGTATTTTAGTTTTTTTTTTTTCATTGAATATTAAACCAGAAATACTTTTAAAATTCATCATTTTATGAAATAGAGACTGCATAGAAGAATTGGATCCTGCTGATGTAATTAGAACATCATCTGCAAAAAGTTGAATTTTGGATGTTGTATTTTCATCTATTTCAAAACCCTCTGTCAGTACTGTTTCTGATCAAATTAGCCCAAGGCTCCATTATTAAAGTGAATAATAGTGGAGAAAGTGGACATCCTTGTTTTGTACCTTTAAAAATGGGTATTTTTTGTGAAACATATGTTCCTACCTTAATATAAGCCAATGTTCCTTTGTATAAATGCTCAATTAGATTTACAAATGCATCTGAGAAGTTTATGACTTCAGTAAGGTAAACAGATAGTCCCAACTTACTGAATCAAATGCTGAACTTATATCAAGACTAATAAGTGTTAAATCTTTCTTTTCCTATTTGCAAAATCAATTAATGTTAAAGTTATTCTTATATTATCAAAAGTATTTCTATTTACAATGAAGCCTGTCTGATCTATATCTATAATGCCGGGGATGATTGTCTTCAATCTATCAGCAAAAATACTCATAAACATTTTATAATCAACATTAAGTAATGAGATGGGCCGATATGAAGTACATCTAGTTGGATCTTTACTAGGTTTTAAAACTGGCGAAATAAATGTATATTGCCAAGATGGGGGGGGTTATTAACTCAGTTTGGGCCAAAATAAAAACCTTATGTATTAATGAATATGTACTTTTAGAAAGGATTTTATATATCTCTGGTATAATACCATCATTACCGGTGCTTTGTTTGATTTAAGCTTATTTATTTGTGTAATAACCTCTGTATATGAAATACTTTTGTCCAATAGTTTAATCTGTTGTTTATTAAGCTTTTTATTCATGTTTGTGGTTATAAACTCCTTTATTTTATCTTTAGGTTCCATGTTAATGTTATTATGGTTAATTTTGTGAAAGTGATTTCTAAATTCTTCTAGTATTTCTGGTATACTAGAAACATTCTTCTTTTTCCTTAGAGAAAAGATTTCTTTGATATGGTTTTGTTTATTCAACCTTTTTGTTTTATTTTTAAGTCTATGTAAGTATTTGGGGCTTATTGAATAAGACAAAAACTTGTATTTCTCTAAAGTTATTTTAACTTTATGAGTTAAAATTTCTTTGTATTTCTCATTTAGTTCGTTTATTTCTTCAATAACTTTCTTGTCCATAATATTTTCTTTATTATTATGTTTATAAGAGTCTAATTTACTTTGAATATCTAACAATTCCTTATCCCAAGATTTCCTTTTATTATTATACCATCTGATACTTTGTCCATATAGATATGATTTTAAGGCATCCCAAACATAGACAATGGAGACTTCAGGAGTATTATTTATGTCTAAAACATGTTTTACTTCTGAAAGTATATATTCTTTATAGTCTTTTAGTTGAGTTAAGTATGCTGGTATCCTTTTGATCTGAACATTATGAGTATTTTTATCATGAATTCAAAAACAATTGAATTATGATCAGATATAGGACATGAAATGATTTTGGAATTAATTAAATCTGTTACCATCTGGTTAGAAATAAAGACCCTATCTATTTTGAATAAGTTTTGTATCTGTTAGAAAAAAGGTGTATGGTAATGATTTTGAATCTATCTGATTATTAATATCATTCAAATGATAAGAATTAGCAAAATCATTTAAATGTTTTGCATTAGATGTAATTCTTCTTTTCCTATAGTGGTAGTATCACTTTCATGTAGTATACAATTAAAGTCACCAGCTAAAATAATATCTCCTATAGAGAATGATATGATCTTATCAAGATGATGTTTCACTGTATTAATACCAATTCCAGGTATCCAATATACATTAATTAAAGTGTAAGTCTTCCCATTAATTTGTATTGTAACCATACAAAACATTAATTTGTCATCCTGATAAGACTTAATGGTTTTAGGAATGGGCATACTTTTATTCCATAAAATAGCCACTCCTCTTTTTTTCTGAGTGTGCTCTGAACTAACCAATACTGTATATTTGTTTGTGGCTAGTTTATCAATATCTTTTTTCAAGAGATGGGTTTCTTGCAGGAAGACTAAGTTGGGCTTATGTAAATTAATGTATCTTATTAGGCTTGCCCTTTTACACTGATTATTCAATCCATTAATGTTTAAAGAAATTCCTTTTAAAGATGTCATTTGGCATTTTTAAAACTTAAGAATCTTATGATCAAAATAACAAATAACAACATAAGTAATGTTACATCTCCTTTAGGTGTACCTTTAAATATAGCTGTATTTATTGAATCTCTTATGGAATTTTTTATAGGATTCAATTTTGTTTGTAGTGACAATGAGTGTACAAAATATATTGTGGATGTCAAAACTATATACATATAACAATGAACAAGTGAAAATAATGTAAGGATTAAACCTTGCATCCAGCCTGGAGTTAAAAACTCCAACTTAGAGCAGTATTTACCACTCAAGTTAACCCCCTACCTTAAGCAGCAGTACCTCAGCTACCACCTTATCAATTTAATACTGGTTATATTTAACTTAAATTAACAGCTTTCAATTCAATTATCTAGCAAGACAAGACTACATATTTGATAAAACAGCATCATATAAACTAAAATAAACTTTTTTTTTTTTTTTTTTTTTTAAACTATTCATACTACTATATACATCTATGTAATATAATACACTTGTATTCAAATAGCATTCAAATAATCTTGATATTAGGAACCAAGAGGAGAGAGAGAAATAAAAGGCGTGAAAGAGGGAGAGAGTGAAAGAAAGAGAGAAGAAAAAAAAAAAAAAAAAGGAAGGTATATTTACATATTAATTTATTCAAAGTATGTAAAATCTAACATTCATTTAAATCAAAAAAACTTTATTATTATGGTTCAGACATTACATATATTAAGATGCATCTATTTTCTGTCATGTAAATGCAGTCAACAGCTTCCCAAAAAAAAACCTTGAATTGCTTGTATATGAGCATTTTACTCATACTCATTATTGTCAATAGAATAAAATATTATATTTATAAAAATTGTTATAAATCATACTGCATAGTTATGCAAATTCTCAGAAACACTTGCATTATTGTAAAAAAAGCCATCTGTATTTTGTATGTCTATACTACTGCTTTAAAATATATCACATGACAATTTCTTCCAGAATAGAGTTATAAAGTTATTTATGCTTGTCAATCAGATGAATTAAATGAGTTATAGTAATGTATATGTTTGGAACATAAGATCTGAAGTAGGCAGACTTCATTCGTCTGCAACCTGTGGGTATCGGATCCGACCTCAGATCCGAGCCGGCAATTCAAAAGCTTAGGCTCCGAGCTCCTAGCTCCTCCCTCTTACCCATAACCCCTTGCCAAGCCCTGACTGACCTCAGATTTCGTTTGCCGCTTTCAAGTTGCAACGGATTCTTGAGCTCCTGGTGTTTTTTGGTGACAGATAAGTTTGTCTGACAAAAAAAGTTTAAAAAATCTCTACTTTGATACTTTATATTGTTAGTGTTGATTGTGTTAGGCTTTCCTCTCTCTTTTATTTAACTTTTCTCGGGTTTTTTTGCGTAGTTTGTGTGTGTGTGTTGTTTAGGCCTTCAGGGTTTATGATGTCTGAAGCCCATAAGGCTGTTTTCTCTAAATGTACCGAGTGTGGCCATAAGCTGTCCCCAGCGGATGGCCACACTGATCTTGTCATCTTGGGGTTGAACACCTGTCATCTGGTTGTACCATTTGTGCAGGGTTCAACCCCGGCTTTGAGAGCGGAGGTCGAAGCTGGTGCTGGCGGGACTTCTCCCTCCAGATACCGCTGCTTCTGCCCTTCTACTCAGCAACCTGTTGCTGTGGGCTCTCCCTCCGCTGGGACTCAACCTCCCTCTAAGTTGCCGGAGGAGAGAGAGTCTTCTAGGGAGAGAGAGAGAAGGAGGCACAGGAGAGGCACCACAAGCGGAGGCGAAACTTCCAGTTCGGCTCCTCCATCTAGCGGGCCTCCCTGTGCCTTCTAGCTTTCCTCCTCCTCGGCTCCACTCCCTCGGTTCTCTCCTGGGCCCGAGGAGGAGGAGGCTAGCCCTTCTGTGAGGTCTCCGAGGCTCTCTAGGTCGCTTGGTGGCCTCCACCAGGTCAACTTTTCCATGAGTGAAGCTGATATGGACGGATGATGAGGAAATTCATCCAGGCCCAAATGCAAATGGGAGTGCTCCTAGCCCCCATCCGGGAGGGGCGACCTTTTTGCCCTTTGGCTCCTTCTCCGACCCATACCATGGGTTGAGCTGTCGGCGCCGGGCAGAGTTGGATCCGGGGGTGGGTCGGATCCGATAGGTCGGCGCACCTCGGATCCGTCCCATCCCTTGAGTGCTTCGGGTCCGACCTCTCAGAGCCGAGGACCGAGCCTCGGATCCAAGGGAGCTGGTGTGTCTTCAGCTCCGTCCAGGTCGGAGCACACCGGTCTCTCGGATCCGGCGGTTTGGCTCCGACTCCGATCCGTGCGTCGGATCCAGTGGGTCGGCTCGGGGTTTAGAAGCTGGCTCCCCTCGGCCTTCGTAGTGGAAAGGGCACTGTTGAGGACGTCCGGACCCCCGGTCCCTGCCACGGCTCCATCCCGCACTCCCTTGCAGTTGGGCCAGGCCCCACCAGCCGGTCCCAGGGACAGCCCGCCTCGATGTCCCAAGTAGTTCCCTTGGAACATCCAACTGCGGAAGAGTACTCCTCGGACAGCCCCGATGAAGTACCTCGGGCGTAAGTGCAAGGAGGCACATGGACTCCCGAGTCCGTTACCGAAGACACAGATTTGGATGAAGGGAAGGCTCCCCAAGGTCACCCCTGAAGGCGTCTCATTTGGAGACATTATGGAGATGTTAAGGATCAGGGGTGGTCTGCCCCAAGGCTTCCTCAGGCGAGTCTGTGTTCTTGGAGGCATTGAGGCGGGCCCATCTACCTCTTGGGTGTCCCCTCCTGCTGACCCTCTGGTGGATCTTATATCCATCAGAGCGTGGAAGGATCCGGACACCGTTGAGCCCGTGCCCAAGTGTCCTGACCGCATCCTTTCCCCTCTGGCGGACCGTACTCACTGGAGCAAGGGCCCCCCAGTAGATGCCATGATGATGGCTGCAGCCACGAAGAGGGAATTGGCCCAGGAGAGTCCCTCTATGCATCCTCCGGGCAAGGAGTCCCGCTCGATGGATCGCATTGGGAAGCGAGTTTTCAGTTCAGCAACCTTCTCTTTGAGAGCGCTGAACTACATGGCACATGTCATTAGGATGCAGCGGGATCTGATTAAAGAATACGCTGCATCTCCCCCAGAGTCCATGTCGGGTGAAGATAAGCAGGTATACTCCACCCAAATGGCCACTCTTAGAGCGTATCTAACACATCTATCGGCTACTTTCTTATGCTACCGAGGGCCGCTAGAGCCAGCGGAGCAGGCCTAGTCATGAGGAGGCAGGCCTGGCTCTGCCATTGTGATTCAGAGCCCTTCAAGGCGACTTTCGCGAATGCCCCTTTGATGGTTCTGCCTTGTTTGGCAAGACTGTTGTGAAACACTGGTCCAGAGCGAAAAGGACGGAAGACGCTGTCTGCCGGAGTCCTTCTCAGCTCCCCAGAGGTCCTTCTCGAAGAACCAAAAGGGACAGAAGAAGATGTGGTTCCGGAAATCGCAGCAGTCCCAACCTGCTCCGGATAACCAGTCCTCCCGTGGCAGAGGAGGACACGGAGGTCGCCGTCCTAGAGGCAGGGGGGCTCCTAGAAACTTTGGGTCCAGAGAACCTTTCTCTGAGAGACCCACGCAGCAGCCCTGAAGGGTTGCCCGGCTGTCCGTCTCTGGAGGCAGTCGGGCGTTCGAGGCACCTAACTTCTTGGGAGTCCATTACATCAGACCGTTGGGTGCTTCACGTGATATCCAGAGGTTATACAATCCCCTTGTACAAAGTTCCCAGATCCGGGGGGCGTTTCTCGAGGCACCTAACTTCTTGGGAGTCCATTACATCAGACCGTTGGGTGCTTCGCGTGATATCCAGAGGTTATACAATCCCCTTGTACAAAGTTCCCAGATCCCGCAGCCTCCCAGATGTTCCACCCGACCAAAGGGAGGCGGCAGCTGTCGAAATCGAACAGCTGCTAGAAAAAAGAGCTATCCAGCGCGTCCCCCCAGATCAAACCGGATCAGGGTTTTACTCCAGGTTCTTTTTGGTGCCAAAGAAAACGGGGGACTTAAGACCAGTCTTAGACCTTTCCCAGCTGAACCTGTCAGTAACCAAGCAAAAGTTCTGGATGGTCACCCTTCAGTCTATACTTCCCCTCTTGAGGGAGAACGACTGGATGTGCTCTATCGACCTCAAGGACGCGTACTACCACATTCGCATGGACAGACGATCCAGGAGGTTTCTTCGCTTCTGGCTGGGAGCCAGTCATTATCAGTTCAGGGTCCTCCCCTTTGGTCTCACCTCAGCCCCCAGGGTGTTCACCAAGGTTCTACCGGTGGTAGCGGCCCACCTGAGGCTCCAGGGATTACAGGTCTTTCCGTACCTGGACGACTGGCTCCTGACGGCATCATCAAGGCATCTTCTGTGCTCAGCCAGGGACTACTTTCTTCAACTAGCCCCAAGGCTGGGCATCACTGTCAATTGGGAGAAATCTTTACTGCACCCCACACAAGCTATAGATTTCATAGGAGGAAGACTAAACACCAGATCAATGCGAGCCTTCCTCACTCCAGACAGAATTGCCAACCTGAAGTGTCATGTAGCAGCGGTCCTGCAACCATCTCCAACTGCAGCTTCAGTCCTGAGGGCCCTAGGTTCTATGGCGGCAGCTATTCCGCTTCTCATTCATGCTCGCTTACGCATGTGGGTTCTTCAATGGACCCTTCAGGTTCAGTGGTCCCCTCTTTGCTCCTCTCTCAACGCTCCGATTGCGGTCAGCAAGGCGTGCAGGGACTCCCTTCTTTGGTGGCTTCTTTCTCCGGAGCTCCTGCCAGGGAGACCTTTTTATGCTGCATTTCCCCGAGCCACAGTGACCACGGACGCTTCTTGCCTCTGGTGGGGGGGGGCATTCTGCGGGGAAGATTGTCCAAGGCACGTGGAACCCCACAGAGACGTCATTGCATATAAATGTCCTGGAAATGAGGGCGGTGCTCCTAGCGTTGCAAGCACTTCACCACGTTCTTCCTTCAGGGACTATTGCGATTCAGACAGACAACATGTCTGTAGTCTGGTACATCAACAAACAGGGAGGAACCAGGTCTTACCCCCTTTGTCGAGAGGCCATGAGAGTCTGGGAATGGGCAATTTCCACCAAACGCTTTCTGGTAGCAACGCACATTCCGGGAAAATCCAACATCCTTGCGGACAAGCTCAGTCGCACCATTCTTTCTCCTCACGAGTGATCTCTCAATCCTCAGGTAGCGAAGAAGATTTTTGCCGTTTGGGGACAACCCTGTTGCGATCTTTTTGCCTCTCCCTCAAACGCCAAATGCGACAATTTCTTCGCTCTGCTTCCCCCACCAGGGGAATTCCCGAGAAATGCTCTGGTGCATGCTTGGCCTCCCGGTCTCCTTTATGCCTACCCTCCACTTCCTCTGATGCAGAGGCTTCTGCAGAAAGCCAACAGTTTGGGAGCAAAATGATTCTCATTGCCCCGTTCTGGCCTCGTCAACCCTGGTTCCCCTTCGTATGGTCTCACAAAATCAATCCACCCTGGATTCTGGATCCAATTCCGGATCTCATCTCCCACCCTCTGGGAATTGCGGTTCCCAATCTGCGCACCCTGAAGTTGACAGCTTGGCTGCTCCAGTTCCATCCTTGATTAGGACTCCCGGTATCTCATCACCGGTCAAGGCCATCTTAGTGGCAGCTCATAAACCTTCCACCAGGCAGGTTTATCGAAGTAAATGGAAGAGATTTTCTATTTGGGCGGTACAGAGAACTTTGGACCCTTTCTCGGCACCTATGTCAGCGGTGCTGGATTTTTTAACAGACCTCTTTCATCAAGGGGCAAGTTCTTCCACAATTAAAGTACAATTGGCAGCTATCTCGCATTATCACATTGGTCATGAGACAGCTCCCCTCATGACGGCGAAATTATACAAAACTTTTCTCAAAGGGATTTTTTTGTTGAGGCCTCCAGTCAAGGAGGTTGTACCACCTTGGGACTTGTCGTTAGTTCTGCAAGCCCTTACTGCTCCTCCCTTCGAGCCTGCAGCTTCTGCAGATCTAAAGTACCTTTCCTGGAAGACTGCCTTCTTGGTAGCTATCACTTCAGCCAGAAGAGTGTCTGAGATTCAGGCTCTATGCGTCAAGCCGCCTTACCTTTCTTTCTTCCCTGATAGGGTGTGCCTCAGGACCAATCCATCTTTTCTTCCGAAGGTCTCTTCTGAATCTAACATTAACCAATCAATCAATTTACCTGTGTTTTTTCCCCAAGTACTCAAACAAAGGAGAATACAAATTGCATTCCTTGGATGTTCATAGACAATTACGTTTTTATATTCACAGGACAGCTGGTCACAGGAAATCAGATCAGCTGTTCGTCTCCTTTGCTAAATTTGCTCTGGGTAAAGCAGTATCTAAAGTCACACTATCTAAGTGGATTGCTAATTGTATTCTGCAGGCTTATGACACTTCAGGTAGACCTGCTCCTCAGAGGGTTACGGCTCATTCTACTAGGGCAGTTTCCACGTCAGCCGCCTTTAAGTCCCGTGTATCATTGGATGATATCTGCGCGGCAGCTACTTGGGCCTCGCCTCATACTTTTATTTCTCATTATAAGGTGGATGTTGTTTCTAGAGGAAGAGCATCCTTTGGCTCAGCGGTGCTCCAAAACATCCTTCCATGATGGCCGCCCAAGATTCAGGTAGCTGGGGACTCTGTCCCACAGGTTGCAGACGAATGAAGTCTGCCTACTTCAGATTTAGAAGTTATGTACTCACCATAACGTTCCATCTGAGTAGGTGACTTCATTCGGATGCAACCATCCCCCCCTCCATCCCCCTGACCTTTATAGAGCGAGTATTTATGCTGTTTTTTTGTGTACTGTAGTCAGTATTTTGAGGCAAACTCAATCTGAGGTCAGTCAGGGCTTGGCAAGGGGTTATGGGTAAGAGGGAGGAGCTAGGAGCTCGGAGCCTAAGCTTTTGAACTGCTGGCTCGGATCCGAGGTTGGATCCGATACCCACAGGTTGCATCCGAATGAAGTCACCTACTCAGATGGAACGTTATGGTGAGTACATAACTTCTAATTTCTAACACAGATTAGTATGTTGCAGTCAAGTAGATTTTCAAAAACACTTGAATAAATGTTTCATTTTCTATGCCTTCTAAAATAAGACATTTACTTACTACAAGAAACTGCATCATTTAAAATCATTATAACTGACATGTTTTATGAATTATAACATAGATATTTAAGTAATTATATAAAATAACTCTCATTCCTTCATATAGTCGCATTTGCATCAGTTCTACTTCCTGGTAGAGTGTTCTTCCTGAATCTGCAATGTGTCAGTGTGATATCTGGGTCAAAGGTCAAATTGACTGCTTTCAGCTTCTCTGTGAGAATTCTGAGAGTTGAAGCTTTTGAAACAACTCGAGGACACTGTTCATGAGGTAGCCCACATCCCAGATTGTCTCCCTTAACATTTTGGCGGGAAACTTGTTAAAAACTAGTGACAAACATTCATTTAGCAGTGTAAATGCATCTAAACATGACAAAACCTTCGCGATGTATTTTACAGGTTATTACAGCCTCTATATAAGTGAAATTAAGCCCAAAGTTATTAATAAGTAATAAAACTCTATTTTTGTCCCAACTCAATTTTTATGTAAATCTTATTATTTACTGTGTCTATATGATCAAAAGCATTTCTATATATTAATATGAAAAAAAAATAAAGAGAAAGAATAAAGAAAAGAAAAAGTAGAAAATGTAAAGCAGAAATAAAAAAAAATGTAAGAGAAATCTATAAGAAGTATATACAATGAAATATTACTTACTGTTTATATTAATAGAGTTAAAAATAAAACATATTATTTACTATTATTTAATTCTAATTATTATTAGTTAAAGCATGACAGATTATTTATAAATAAGCATAAGCAGTATAATCAAGAAAGTATAATTAGGAATAGCATTTGAAGAACATATAAACTTTTTACAAGGAATAAATGTTATTATTCCATTTATCATATTTTCATTACTCTTCTCTCCCTGCCCTCCCCACCCTTTACCCACTACATAATCTAAATAGAATGTCATTGTTTAAACAAAGAAAAGGAGAAAAAAAAGAAAAAAAATGTATCTAATTACTGACCTTACTTCTCTTTTTCAGAAAGAGAAACAAATTGAATAATAGCTTGTTATTAGTTCCTCAGATATTTTGACTGGTTATGAAACAAAACATTTCTTTGCACACAGAGAATAACATAGAATAAATGTTTTACAGAATATTTGTGGCTTTCTGGAAATGCAGGAACTATATTTAAAAAGATTAATAATGAAGTAAAATGATGAGGGGAAAAAAAGAAAAAAAAACATAGAACAAATCATTTGTTTTTTAGTCTCTTCTTCTTCTCTGAAGTCTTCCACGAAGTTTCAGTTGCCAGTCTCTTTAATGAAGGACTAGCCCATTCCATTTCCTCTATTTTATCCAAAATCTTATTTTTTTTGATAAACAGTAAAGCAGAGTCTAAGTCATCAAAAATTTTAGGACCATCAGGAAGGAAGATTTTTAGCTTGGCAGGAAACAGAAGGTATGAGGCTGACGCCGTCTCACAGTAGGGGGACGCCAGGACAAGTGTGGTACAAATCGTCATGGACCGATTATTTCTCAGTCTTTTGCCGCATCATTCGATTTGCTCAAGTTGTTGCAGTAAGTGCAGTTGCAGTACTGCAGGTTTTTCTTTTCGGAGTCAGTTTTTTTGCCGTTTGAGTAAGTGAAGTTAGTTGGTTTTCTTAGATTTTCTTACCTCATTCACCGACGCATGAAAAAAAAGTTTGAAACTGTGGGGCCTGAAACAGAGTGTTTGCTATCATTATTCTACCTTGAGATTTTTACCGGGAGGCCTATAAACGACGTTGCATTGTGTCGCCTTGTGCTAGGATGGCGGTGTACACACTCTTGAGAAGATTAGATATTGCCAGAGCTGGTTTGGGAAGCGGTGTAATTATAAACGCCGTAGGATGCTCAAAAGAACCCGCCTATTATGCTTGTGCTGTAGCGGACAGCAAGACAAAGCCTGGAGAGAAAAACCGTCCGCATCTTTAGCTGGTCTTTAGAGGCTCGGTGGAGCCAGGGGTTCAGTGTGACCTTTTTTGGAGGAGGCGGTTTATTTTAATACTTCAAGATGTGACCTCAGGAGTAGGGCCAGTAAGAAGAGGTTTTCCAGGTAGGATTTCAGTCCTTCCTTCCTAAGGTGGTTAGCCCCTCCTGTTTAGAGGGCAAGGCTCTCCAGGGGGCAGGCCAGGTTTTGTTCTTCCCTGTTACCCTAGTTCTTTAGGGAGTGTACCCTCTTTGAAGTATTCTTAACCTGGGGCAAGAGATGATTGGTGGAAGATGAGGTTCTAATGTAGGCCTCAGGTTAGGCCCTGGGTGGAACCTGAGCAGGGAGGTTTTGGTTATGTTTGGGGTCTCTGGAGAGTTCTTGCTTGATGCTAGAGAGTTCGCTTTACTTGGATCTGCAGATTTTGATTCACTCCTGTTTCCATCGATGATTTTTCTTTTCGCTTTTCAGCAGGTTCTTTGAATTTTTGGGCATTTCAGCCGGGAAGGTCAGTTCTTCTCTGATTCCAAGCTAAGGCTTAGTATTTTTTTCTAGCTCTTTGGATGTTTTTTAGCTCTTCTCTCTCTGAGGCCATGTTTTTATACCTCCTGTTTCAGATCTGAGGGATTTTCCTGACAGGGTGCCTCCTGGCCAGTATAAATTTATAGCCTTTATAGGGTGCCTGAAGTTCATTTTCATCTTTTTAAGAGTCCCCTACTTCTGACAGAAAAAATCCTGTTCCAGTAGAAAAGAGGCAGGCTTAAGCCTCCTAAATGTTAAAATCTTTTTGTAAGAGTAAAAAGCTTGGAGAGATGGGGAAAGAAAAGGGCTTACTTTCCACTTTGGCCATGAACTCCTTTCACTGCTGTAGTTTAGGCAAAAGAAATACTTGAATTATCAAAATTCACAACTAAAGTCTAAGCTTTAGTGAAGTAATTAAGGTATAAGAGTAAAAATTGAGCGTAAAAAGTTGCAGGATTTAGTTCATGTTCTTGAAGTTTGCTGCAAATTCTTTGCAATGTGGTTGGCTTGCGCCTGGTTCTTCTGTTGAAGCTTGAGTTGGTGGTGTTGTTCTTAATGAGGTTTGCCTCAGAATTTAGCTTTGTTTTTAGATGTAGGATTGTAGATGATGTTTTTTTAGATGATTTAGATGAGAATAAGTCTGAAGCAAAGTTGTTGAAAATGGAAGACAAGGCTAAAAGTTAAAAGAAGTTTGGGAAGATTTTTCTACATATCCTGGAAGTGATTCTGAGAAGTGGGTGAGTCTAAGGTGGGTATATCCTGAAGATGAGGTTCAGCTCAGGGATAGGCAGGTGTTTGGTAGAGGCAGGTTCAAGGTCTGCAAGGGCCCAAGGGAGGATTTAGGCCTAGAACAGGGGACCTGCTTTGGGGTCTGCTTTTCCAGGGCAGTGGTAATGGGCAGTTGTCAGCTTCCAGAATCTTCTCTGCCTTTTTGGTAAACAGAGGAAGGTTGGAACTTTAGCGGCAATTGGAAGGTTTAAGGCACCAAGACAGATTATTATTGGATATCAATTAAGACAGATCCTTGGGTTTTAGGTCTCATTCACCCTCTTTACCTTGCCAAAGAGCAGTTCCTCCCTTTTTCTCTTCAAGAGCAAATAAGACAAAATCAGCGGTTTGCACCAAGCTCTCAACATTGCTTCGGTATTCAGCCCAATGTAGCCCTAGGATTTGAAAAGAACGATTTCCTAGATTTCCAAAAAGGAACACCCTAAAGAATTTTGAGACTGTCTTTGGTTCAAACTTTTATCCCAACATCCAAGTGGGATATCTGCTGGGCAACAATGGAAATGGACAACTTCAAATTCTGATCACTGAATGGGCAAGGACTCTGCTGGGCAAACTTTCATGGAAGGTAACTTTGGATCTCAAGGAAAGCTTACCTTCATGTTCCTATCAGACTAATTTTCGAGAATTATCTGCGTTGTTAGATCTGAGGTTCCCATTATCTCTTAGCTTTCTCTGGCTCCAAAAAGGAGTTTCTTCAGATCCAAAGGAATCAGTGATAGCTTTCTGCAGGCCGATTGCCTGATTCGATGGTGCTGATTTCTGCATCATCTGATAGCAGGCGTAATGTTTCTTGGAATAATAGATAGCTAGCTTATTTCAGTGAGGGTATTCTGTGAGCATGTGCTACCTCTCTGTGAGACTGTGCCCAGCAAGTGTGATGGTCTTTACTGCAACCTAGGGAGACTTGTGAACCCCGGAACTTCCAAAGCTTCTTTAACAAAAACTTCCTTTTCTCATTCCAGATCAACAATCCTTCTCAAAAAGGACATCAGACATCATGGGTACTTTCATTCTATTAATATTCTGGTCTTGTAGTCTTAATGGGTGCATAGCATGTATAGTCACAATGGTATGGGAAATGGTAACTGTCATTGAAATCGCCAGGATCATTCAACTCAATTTCTTGCCTACACAGTATCCAAAAGGAGGACAAGGGTGGCTTAGATTAAAGGGGGACTCAAGGAAGATTCAGGAAGAGCCAGAGGATCTGTCAGAAGTCAGAATCTCACCAATGGCAGGAGGCTTTCAGAATCTAGACAGATGCCAGAAAAGTGCAACTACAGAGCTGCAGCATCTAGATGTTAGAGCATGAAGGAGATGTTAGCGGTACAGTTTTACTTACATATTTGGCTTTACTATCTTTAAAGCACAATTTGATTCTAACAGACAACACAACTGTCATGTGGTACACATGTCATGTGGCAGGAACACAAACAGGGAACACATTCTTATCCTCTATGCAGGCAAGCAATGATTTTGTGGGAGATCATGCTAATCTGCAAACAAATCTTCAAGAAGGTTTCACAAAACTCCTTGCCAGATGTTAAGCAGATGTGGGTATAAGGCAAATCATGGATGATCTTAAAGACAGTGTCATGGGGTTCATATTCAGTGGGAACTGGTGTCATATGGAAACTCCAGTATTTCCAGTATTCGCTTCACTGCCAAACCATTTCCTGAAAGGTTTTTGAACACAAAAGCCCACTCTTTCAGGCCTCGTTTTGCTTTGAAATTCCTTTCCACCTCTGCCTTTCCTCCCATGCCCTCTCTCTTTCAGGTACTCCAAGGTCCAGTATGATTCCTTTAGCAGACAACCTCTGCCCTCAAAGATTTTAATCCATCACTGAGGGCCTCATGAGCATAGTCCACCATTGCTGTCTTTGATTTTAAGGAAGCCTGCCATGTCACAGTTGATCCCTACCCTATTGTCTCAGCCTTCACCTATCTACTCAATGTCAAGCTTCCATCTCTTCATCTAACAGCCTGGCATATTCTTGTTTTCAATCATACAAGGTCTCAGCTTCTCAACAGAAGTTTAATGTGATGAAAGAAGCAAGAAGGAAAAGTGCAGATTAAAAGGAATGAGTGTCAGTTTTTTTTTTTGTGTGGTAAAGAGATTTTGTATTTGAATGGAGCCATTGGATTTGAAAGTTCCAAAATCAAATTTGGCTGAGTTGGGCCATTGTCTGTTTTTCTCTCATTTTAATTAGAATTTTGCATTAAGATTTCAGCTCATGCATGTTCCATTCACAATTATTTTTTTCCACTCCTTTCAAGCTAGCAATTGAGACCCACCAGACTGATTGGGAGCTCCCACGAAAGCTCCTACTGGTTGGCAATTCTCCTTTGGAGTGTTGCAGCACTCACTGAATTTGAGCCTGCCTCTACTGCTTAATTGAAATATTTGCCATGGAGGAACTCTTTTGTTGCTGTCTTTGCTCTCAAGAAAGGTGGGTGAACTGTGCGGCCCTATGGCGTGTTGAGAGGCCCTTATTTTTCATAAGGCCTTCCTGTTTGCCATAAGAATCCTTCCTTTATGCCCAAAGTGGTTTCTATTGGCTTTGTACCAACTCTTTCATTTGTCCATTTTTACCAGTAAAAATCCCAAAATAAAAAGATTTTCCAAAAAAGTTCTTTAGATGTGCACACAGGCAATTACGTTATTAATTCACGTTGACTGCATTTAGTAAAGTGTCCAGGTTTCTAAAGCATTTGTTTTTTTGCTTTAAGTTCTTTCAAGCCTCATTGGCCTGTGTTCAAAAAAAGTGATTTCAAAGTGGATTGGGTTTTGCATTACTCAATTAGATTTCATTTTGGATTGGCTAGGGCCTCTTCTTACTAGATCATTCCACTAGGGGGCTAGCCACTCTGGGGGTGGCCCATACTTGATGGGCTACAGATAGTTACTTCAAGTTCAGTGCATACCTTCTCTAAGTATTACTCTAAGGGCTCTCACCTTCCACTCTCTAGGGCTATTTTGCTACTGCTATTTTACAGGATTTGTTGTTGTCAGCTCCTGCTTCTTGGATCTATGCATCCTGCCCTTACCTCTGCTTGCTTGGGATTCCTCCCAGGTCAGGACTGCAGCAAGTGGAGATGAAGAACATAGTACAGTTTTGTACCCCATAAATGTAGATGTAGAAGATCCACAATACAGTAACTCACCTTCCCTCACCTCCCTCCTCTGTGTTTAGGGTGGTTGTGTGGGGTGGGATTGTACCTTTCTGACTTGTATATATATTTGTATATATATTTTAAGTGGGTGTGTTGGTGTGTTTTGTTGTTTTTGGTTTGGCCTTTTTTTTTTCTTCTCTCTTCTGGGGGCAAGAAGAAAAAGACTGGCACGCCGGTCATGCGCATGCATTTGTACCCGTCAGACTAGACATGCTTCTTGACTGACATCAGCCTTATACTTTATTCGGCCGACTGGACAGCGCGGACTACCCAAGTGTCAGGACTGCAGCAATGTGGATCTTCGAACATCTACATTTATGGTAGGTACAAACTTGTACTTTTAAACTGTGCTTTTTTAAGCTCCCTTATTAGTGGCAGAAAAACTTTTCTTTTAGCTATTACCAAGGAAGAATAGTCATTGTCAAAACGCACAGTTGTCTCATTAATCTTAACAGGAGCTTTAGCCCAAGCAGATTTAAGAACCATCTCTTTATCAAAAGATGATAGAAATCTAACTATAACTGATCTAGGATAGTTTTTGTTAGTCAGGACCTGCAACAACAGAAGATCCGGATGACAGGCATAGAAGAAGCTGTGAATGACATGGAAAATAGAATCCAAGAAGAGGAAATCAACATTGAGTTTCGGCTGAAACAAAATACACATTTACAAACAAAGCTGGATGACCTGGAAAATAGATCTAGGCGCAATAACATTAGGATTTTGGGACTGCCAGAAAATATTGAAGGTAACAATATTACTTCTTTTTTAACAACATGGCTCCTTAAAACTTTAGACTTACCAGAAGCATTCTCTTTTGGTATCGAAAGAGCACATAGATCTATAGCTAATACTAACTCTAACAAAAACTATCCTAGATCAGTTATAGTTAGATTTCTATCATCTTTTGATAAAGAGATAAAAAACTACAAAACAAATAGACTTGTTTTTTCTATGAAGGTATCAATTTTAGTATCCATTTTATCCATCTTGGCAGTAAGTTGCTGGATTATAGTTATCAGAGACTGAAGTTCTTTCTTGATGCTGGAGTCTTGAGAATTTGTCTTACTGGAACTCATTTCAGACTGATAAACTGACAGGGAAATTTCCAAAGTGATTTCTGACAGGAATATTGTTAAAATGTCCTTTCTTTTTTAGATATAGTTCAAGAACTATATAAAACAAACATATTTAGAAAGAAAATTACTTCAAAAATTAATTTTTAAGTAATTAATTCCTATCAGTGTAATGAAATTGGTGGAGCTGAAGAAATCTGCTGCTATCCTGTGTTCATCCTTGGCCACGCCCCGTAGTATGTTATATTCTGATGTTCATATTGTACATGTATGGAGTGGTGACTCACTCCTGACTTAGAATATTGCACTTCATCAGTTGTAGTATGATATATTCTGATGTTCATAGTGTACATGTATGGAGTGGTGAATCACTCCTGACTATTGCTCATTCTGGAAGTAATAGCATAAGAAATCAGGTTAACTGTACCAGTTACTGAAGCAATTTGCCGGAGTGATTACTATAGCTGATACTTTCATAGCATGTGGCATATTGATCTAATTGACTGCCATGCGTGGCATGCTAGTTTAGCAGCCTTATGGATAGAGGGAAGAAGCTCCTGTTCAGTAGGTGTTTTGCAGTGTAAGCTACCGCCTGGGTATGGGCCGGATGAGTGGGATTGCAGATTATTTTCCTAGCTCTTTCCACACACATAGTTTCGTGCAGACCATCCATGGATGGGAGCGAGGAACCAATGACTTTTTCCACTGTCCTTGCTACCCTCAGGAGAGCCTTGCGGTCAGATGCTTTGCAGTTACCTTACCAAACTCTGATGTTTGAGAAGATGCTCTCGATATTCCCCATGTAGATGGCTTTGAGGATGGACTGAGACAGGTTTGCCTTCCTTACTTTTCTTAGAAAGTGCAGAGATTGTTGTGCCTCCTTCACTGTGTGGCTAATGAGTTGACCAAGCTGTCATGTGAGATGTGCACCCCTAGGAACTTGGTGTTTTTGACTCTTTCCATTACTACCCCCTTAGTGTCCAGAGGTTGATGCATCTCGCAAGACCTCCTAAAGTCCACTGTTAATTCCTTGGTCTTGCTTACATTAAAGGCCAGATTGTTGCTGTCACATCAGCCTATCAGATTCTCCACTTCATCCCTGCAGGCTGTTTCCTCACCATTTCTGACGAGACCTACGACAGTGGTGTCATCCGCGACCTTGATGATTTTGTTGGATTCATGCTTGGCCATGCAGTCATGTGTTAAGGTGAATAGCAGAGGACTCGGGACACAGCCCTAAGGGACACCTGTGCTTAATTTAATACTGATTGAACTATTATTTCCCACACATACCTTTTGGGGTCTGTTGATGAGAAAGTCCAGTCTCCAGTTACATGGGGGGGGGTCGTGATACCCAGCTGGATGAGCTTCAATATCAGATTTTGGGGATTTATTTATTTATTTTATTTTATTTATTTAACATTTGTTGACCGGGAAAGTCTGACTAGGTTCCACGGATCCTGTTTTCAGCAGCGGCCCGGGGAGAAATGCTCCAGAAGCATGTCTTTAGAATGTGGGAGGAAATCCATGCGAACGCAGGGAGAACATGCAAACTCCACACAGAAGGCACCTCAGCCGAGAATCGAACCAGAGAACTTCTTGCTTTGAGGTGACAGCATTAACCGCTGCACCACTGCGCCGCCGCCACTCCACCGGGATGATGGTGTTAAAGACTAAAACTGATGAACAGCATTATGACGTAGCAGTTCTTATTTTGTAGATGTGCCAAAGATTCATGAAGTGTTATAGCTGTTGCATCAGCTGTGCAGCGATTAGATTTATAAGCAAACGGTAGTGTATCCAGTGTTGCAGGTAGGCTTGAAGAGATAGGTTCTTGATCAACTGCTCAAAACACTTCATTACTGTTGATGTAATCATTTAGGCTCGTCAGTTAGGAATTTTTGGGTAAGGGAATGATTGTTGTATTTGTGAAGCAACTTGGTACAATAGCTAGTTGCAGAGATGTGTTGAATATATCTGTAAGTACAGTGGACAGTTGAGTAGCAGGTCTCTTAGAACCCTTCCCATACTATTATCAGGACCAGCTGCTTTTCTTGGGTTTACTCGCCTAAGGGTCTTCAGAACATCAGATGTTCTTAGACACAGCACCGTCTCACCCTTCTTGACAAGGAGCTTATTAGACACAGCACCGTCTCACCCTTCTTGACAAGGAGCTTATTAGACATAGCACCGTCTCACCCTTCTTGACAAGGAGCTTCTTAGACATAGCACCGTCTCACCCTTCTTGACAAGGAGCTTCTTAGACATAGCACCGTCTCACCCTTCTTGACAAGGAGCTTCTTAGACATAGCACCGTCTCACCCTTCTTGACAAGGAGCTTATTAGACATAGCACCGTCTCACCCTTACATAGCACCGTCTCACCCTTCTTGACAAGGAGCTTATTAGACATAGCACCGTCTCACCCTTCTTGACAAGGAGCTTCTTAGACATAGCACCGTCTCACCCTTCTTGACAAGGAGCTTATTAGACATAGCACCGTCTCACCCTTCTTGACAAGGAGCTTATTAGATATAGCACCGTCTCACCCTTCTTGACAAGGAGCTTCTTAGACATAGCACCGTCTCACCCTTCTTGACAAGGAGCTTATTTGGCACAGTGTTGTTGTCCATATCGAATCTGCCGAAGTAGGTGCTTAGTTTATTCCGAAATTGTGTGTTGTCATCACATGGAGAGGATGCAGGCCTGTAGTTGATTGTCTTGAATACCTTGCCAGAGTTGTCTGGAGTCCCTTTGGTCAGAGAAGTGTCCTTGAATTTTATGCCCGTAGGTCCTCTTAGCCTCCTTTATACCTCTACTTAGATTTGCGCTGGCCTCTCTTAGGGCATCCTTGTCTTTTGATTTAAATGCATCATTTCATGCCTTTAGAGGCTCATATACTTCACCAGATAGCCAGGGTTTCTGATTAGTGTGCATGGTGATGCATTTGATGACTGTTACGTCATCAGCACATTTTGAAATATAGGCTATTACAGATTTTGCATACTTCTCCAGGTCAATATGATGGTTCTTTACAGCTTTATCTCTAAACACTGACCGGTTCATACATTCGAAGCAGTCCTGTAATGCAAAGACTGCTACTTCAGGCCATATCCTTGATTGATTGATATATTGTACAACTGATATATTGTACAAACTTAATTTGCAAATTATATACAGCATGAGATTATGCGTAATAGAGATTAGGCTAAAACAAGTCGGATCTGTGCAATACAAGAATCAACATCTAGTATCTTGTTGCTCATTTTTTACAGAAAAAAAAAATCTAAGTGGGGAAAAAAATGACATTAGGAAGATAGTAATAGTAAAATAGAAATAGGTGAGTGAAAGTAGGAGGACATTTATGAACTTGGATGTTAGCATTGACTACGTCAGAAAGAGCTGAATTTGGAATTACACTGTATGATTTGAAACTGTCTTTTGTGGCATGACCAAATCAGTGCGATTATACACAGATGGTTGAAATTGTATGTTGTCTGGGCAGTGTTTCTGCAGGGAACATCCCTTTCCTATGTACGAGGTGCACGGACGCATACACAGGTGGTTGAAATTGTATGTTGATTGAGCAGTGTTTCTGCAGGGAATGCCTCTTTCCTGCATACGCGGTGCAGTGACATACACAGATGGTTAAAATTGTATGTTGACTGGGCAGTGTTTCTGCAGGGAACATCCCTTTCCTGTGTACGAGGTGCACTGACACATACACAGATGGTTGAAATTGTATGTTGATTGAGCAGTCTTTCTGCAGGGAACACCCCTTACCACCTACGAGGTGCAGTGACATGTACACAAATGATTGAAGTTGTATGTTGAGTGTTTTTGCAGGCAACACCCTTTTCCTGCCTACGAGCTGCAGTGACAGTGGTACTAATTATTTTAAGTGGAGAGGTGTAGGTGTGGAAGTTTCATAATCTGGATGTCTCCCAGCCTTCAGGCACAGTTTATTAATTTACCTCTGCCAGTTCAACTCTTTCAAGCTTATGTTAAGTTACTAATATCGGAGGCAGAACAGAGCGGTCTTGAAGTTACTTTGTCCTTAATTTTGTAATTTGCAGTTACCTAATAGAAGACGCTGCTGTTAACCATTCCCACTGTTGCAGTAGACTTGGGCTTTTAGGTTGTTTCCTACCTAAGAAGCAACAATTTAGCTGCGTCAAAAGCTCTGGCTCACTCCTACACCTTTCTTCTGGCGGCTGATTAGACAGCACCAGTCAAATGAGCAGAAGGAAGTGTCTTCAGTACGTTCTTGCCGCTTGACAGGAAGCAATTAATTAGCTTCTCAGGAACAGCAGTCTGTGTACAGCTTCATTTGAGGTGGTTAACTCCCCATTGGGGAACCTTCCACGCATTTCTAATGGCATTTTTATGTTAAACTTGTGCTACTTTTGCAATTTTTGAGTTTAGGTGATTGTAAGTAAAACACAAGCACTGTTACAACTATGGACATTATTTGTTGTGCTTCTGTATTTCATGGCAACTGTCCTGAGTCATGACAGTGCAGGGAGAGGAACTACTGTTCTGTCGGGAGTTTTATGTACTGCTTGTGCGTCTACTTTGGTTTTGGGGCAGGTTGAAGAAGTGAAAGTGTATCTGTGCTGCTTGTGATCATTTGGGACAACTTACCTTACCTTGCATGTATCTCTTTTCGGCATTGCTTACTGGCAGTTAGGCATTTTCTTTGGTCTTGGCCTGGATATTCAGTCCAGTCTTGGTACTAGTTTTGCTTTAAAAACAAAAAAAGTGAGCTGTTGCAGTCATTGTGGGCTCAGTCAGTGCCTCAGATTCTAGTAGGGGATCCTGTAGTGCCCCTTTGTTGCTCCTCTGTTGGTCTGTCAGAGTTCTTGCATTGGTTCTTCCATGATCATGAACTGGGTGTCAGACCACTTCCTCTGTGTTTTGTTCCATTGTCCATTAAGAGCATGGGAGAGTCATCCTCCTCGTTGGGTTGAGAAGATGCTTTGGGAGATTCTTCTCATGGTAGCCAGAGAAAGAGGCATCTTTCCTGGACTGAAGAGCCTTCCCCCCAGTTGGTTGTCTTATAGGAAAAAGCAGCAAATGGACGTTATTCATCTAATGATGCACATATAGTACGTAAAGATGAAATTATTACCTTAGCCAGGAGTAAAATCCTTGCGTGAGCACTGTTGTGATACAGAAAATCCTGGAGTTAGTCAAAAGAGTCTGACATAGGAGATGGAATTCGGCCACTTTCAGTGAATTTACAGGACCAGGACTGTGCCCTGTATCCCTTAGGGGAGATTTTTAGAGTATATTTTCTAGGGGAGTGATGTATGTTTGTGGGAACAAGTAGAGATTCCTCCTGAAATGAGAAGATAAGGTGAGCTATTGCTAGTAGGGGTCCTTTGTTACTCATAGTCCCTCTTATTTAGGCTGCCTGCAGTAATCCTGATTCCCAATCTTCAGTCCCTAAAAAGGCAGACAGACTTTATAGAGTTTCCCATTTTAACAAAAAAATGTTGTTTTCTCACCTTTGGTCTAATCTTGCTGTCATTTGTGCATCAGTATTAGCTGGTGACATATACGGTGAATCCTAATCTCTCGCCAAAGGATGAAGAAGGTAGGTGCTGGATGATTTGAGAAGAGCGTGTGAAGAGGTTTAACTTGTCACACTGCTGTGCATTATTTTCTTGCAGACATTTTGTCAGGTCTGCTCCTGAGAAAAGACAGCTGGTGCATAGTAACCCTGCATTTCCATCAGCATATTTAATTAAGTTAGTAACTGGCTGTGGATTTGCCTGTGCTCAGCAGTAGGCACCAATATACATTAATCAGCATATTTAAAAATTGTTTGTTTGTTACAGTTTACATCATGAAGTTTTACTCCCCTTATTTCTCTGGATATTGTTTTTCAGTTCCAGAACATACTCCATATAAAGGGAACAAACCTTTGAAGAACCAGCTTGATGTACTTCAGAACATTGCTTTCCGTAAAGGGTTACCTCCTGAAGCTATTGATACTTTGTTGAATGTGGCTATGAGTTCGAAACTTGGTAAGTGCTTCTCTAACTCTTATTTTATCACTGTAATTTTACTAACCATTTGCTTCACATTAAATTTCCTTACCAATTGTTGATATGTAGCATTGAAGAGGTCCATCACTGGTAGCAGTTTTCTTTTTATAAACTTTATTAAATTTTAAGTAACAAGAGCATTTAATCATTAAACATACAACTGAAAACAAAAGCTAACTATATACACAGTCCATAACAAAGACTATTTCCAATTGTTATTAGTATTTCTCTAAAAGATCTTTAAGTTTTAACCAAACCATTTTTTTTGTGGGTAACGTTTATAGTTCTTACATTTGCAGTTTGAATTTCCCTATTACAGACATTTTTTGCAAGAGAAATAAATTCTGAGAATGAGAGGTTGCTTTTACATTTCCAGTTTTATTGTAATCACTTTTCTTGCAATAGCAAGAAGGGACAGAGAAGATGCACTTCTGCTGTTGGAATTGAGCAAGGGATCGGAGCATTAAATAATAATAAATAATTTGTTGTATCACAATTATCCGAGCACAAAGCTTTAGTGAAGTTCTTAAAATCTAACCAAAATGGGACTATGATTTTTCATTCTAAGAACACGTGGATCCAATCTGCATTTAAAGCTTCATCACATCTCCAACATTTAAAGTTGTCTGTTTTGTATATTATAGCAATTTTGTGTGGAGTGAGAAAACTTCTATGTAAGTATTTCCACATAAATATTTTCCAAAAGGCGGAAGAAGATGTATCCTTTATAGATTTGAGTATTAATGTTTTGTTTGCATCGGAAAACATCTCATTATTTATTTTTGTGGAATAACTCCAAAAGGAAATATCTGAGGTCAAGAATTCAACTCTTAAAATTTTATATATTTTCGGTAAGGATGATTTATGATTAAATTCAGAAGTGCTGGTTTGAAAAAGAAAACCTAAGATCTTAGGAATATCTCTTGAGCCTATAGTTATTAATAATTGTAGTTTTTATTAGTTATGAATTCTCTAAATATTTGGATGTTTAACCAATTATTTTGTTTTGTATTGTATCTTGCCAAAAGATAGTTGGCTTCATATACATTATTATTGTTCATAAATTGGTACCGATATTTCAAACCATTTTCTTCAGTTTATTTTATGTAAATTTAAATGACTCTAAACCCCCTTCAGTGAAAGCAGTTGGAAACTGCAAAAACAATAACTTTTTGTACGATAATTACTATGCATTAGCTTACTGAAGTTAGTTAGAATGTAGTTAATGAAAGAAGTAAAGTTAGGAATTTTCCTGATATTGATGCTAAATTCTTTTATGACCAAATTTAGTTTGTCTGTTATCTCATTGTTATTAATTGAGAGTAGAATGAACTTATGAATAGATTTCCAACTCTATGTATAGTTTGGGTACAACCAATAACTTATATTAATGATAGTTGATTTTGCATATAATTCAATATTTGGAAATCTGATTCCTCCATCATCCCAATTTCTGAAATGCCAATCAAAAGCTGTTCTTGGTCTTTGTGGGTGCCGTAGGAACTTTAGAAGTAAAGAGTTAATTTGTTTAATTTTTTTTTGGTGGTGAGGCGATCAAAGATTGTATATTGAATATATTTTTTGGGGGGTTTTTTTGTTATATAATCATCTTTATTAAAGTAAGTATTCCATTGTGAAAAACAATTTCTTCCAATCTTCTGTAGGTTTCCTTATTGTGTTAATTAAACCTTTATAGTTTACTGTTGTAGTTTCATGTCAGTTAGACTTTATAATTACTCCTAAATATTTGAATAGTTGATTTTGCCCATTGTACTCATTATGTTTTTTAACATTACTACTTATTTTCTTATTTATCTATAATGTTTCCATGTTTTTGTGATTAAAAGTTAGGCAGAAGATTTTCTTAAATAATTTTAATATGTTTGTAATATGGTGTAAAAAGGAATGCGTCTCCACTAGTCAGTATAATATCTGCAAACATTTGTATTTTAGCACAATAGCTTTTATCTATAGAGAAGCGTTTTATCATTGAATTTGATCCAATAAAATTTGCAAGAGACTCAAGTGATATTGTATGAGAATTCTGAATGTTCTCACATTTTGTGTAGTGACTACAAACTTCTTAGAGGTTTGTCTTCGATTTTCGATAATTTTTTCTTTCAAATGCCTCCTGTTTTTAATAAACCTTTCGCTTTCTGTGTTTTAGTGTGGGTTAATCTTTCCTTTGTTTTCAGGTTGTCTGGTAAGTACTCCTTTATTTAAATGGACTTTGCCTTTAAGAAGTATCCCTGTAGGAAGAGGAGTTTTCCCAGTGGCTATTTTAGTAAATATATGAGTTTAATAGAAAGCCTCCGTATCTAAAAGAGTTCTGTTTGCAAGCAGTTGATTTCTCCTGCCATTAGACACAGAGAGGACAAACTATGGTGGAATCTTTAAGGAAGGAGACTTTCTGATCCTTCCTATTCAGGAACTTTTTCAGTGTTGAGGCCTACCTTAGTATTCACCTTGAAACCCTCAGAGGTATTAGGCTCATTTCCCCCCCAGGAAAAAAAATACAAGATGCATAAACTGGCTGGGGTTTCCTCGTCTTTTTCTTGTCTATGTTGTGAGATTGAGAGTTCAAATAAAACTATGGAGTTTGTCAATAACAAGGTTTTGATCAAAACTATTTGCTGCTTCTCCCTGGCACTAAACTAAACCGGTGAAATGTATCAAATCCTGACACTGCTTTTCTACTTTTTGGTAATGTAATTTTTCAGACGATGCCTTTGGTTCTACGGAAAGCTCCAGTCACTTTCCTTACTGATTTCAGTTTGACACGTTTGCTGTGGTGCTTCTTATGGTTAAGGCAAGTCTTTCTGTTGCCCTTTCCCCAATCATTTATTTATTTATTTACATTTGTTGACCGGGAGTGTCCGACTGGACGTGGGTCCATTTTCAGCGGAGGCCCGGGGAGAAAAGCTCCACAGTAAAATAAACAGACAGTAGTTACATTGGATTACATAGCGATTAACAATTTAACATAGCAATTACTTACAACATATTTACAGATGAAGAACATAGTACATCAGTAGACAACTAGAATCTTTATCTGTGAAGTGCATACCAGACAGTAACAAATGTTACAATGAGATGTTCCTGCTGTATAATAAGTACTAGGCTTATGAGCATCTGAGCTTGCTATAATCAAGGTAGTTAGTGGAGTGGAAAGAAAGGTAGTGGTTGGATGGGGTGGGTGATATTAGAGTGGGAGTTGCAAGGGCATAGCCAGCATGTTTTTAGGTGCGCTTTTAGTAAAGTTTTGAAGTGGGTGCATGATGGTACGGAGGTAATTGTGGGTGGGAGTGAGTTCCATAATTTGGCTATGGTGCAAGAGAATAGTGCTTCACCAGCAGAGTTATTGGCTTTAGTGATCTGCAAGTGATTTTTGTTGCTGGATCTTAGTGGTCTGGTGGTGCGATAGGGTTGGAGTAGATTCTGGAGGGATGGGACATTTAGTGGATGATTTACTAGTTTGTGGGCAAGTGAGAGTTGATACCATTGAAGGAGGTGAGGGAGTTCAAGCCAGCCCAGTTCAGCAAGTGAGAGACAGTGGTGACTACGGTAGGATGCCCCTGTGGCGAATTTGGCGATTTTTGTTGTTGCAGCTCTCTAGCTTCTTTAGATCACATTGCCTTAGGTTGGTATATATTGGAGAGGCATGAAGTAGGGTGGAGATAAGGTGGGAATTTGCTATTGAAATCTTTGCTGCTTTGGTGAGAAATTGCTTATTTCTGTATAACACTCCTAGTTTTTTGTGGACTTTTTTTATGGTCATGAATATGTGAATGTCAAATTTTAGTTTGTCTATTTCCACTCCTAGCAATTTGGTGTGTTCATTTGGGTATATAGTGGTGTTTTTTGCTGTGATGTTAAAGTGAGAGTTGTTTTGAGTATGTTTGGTGGGTTGGAAGATGAGTAGTTTAGTTTAGTTTTGTTTGGGTTGAGTATTAATTGGGCATCGGATAACCATGTTTCAACAGAGGAAAAGGCTTCCTTTGTGACTTTTTGCAGTTTTGGTAGGGACTGGGCTGAGCAGATGATGGTCGAGTCATCTGCGTATTGTAGGAGTGTGCCATTTTTGGTGGCAGAGGCTAGATTACTGGTGTAAACAGAGAAGAGTAGGGGTCCAAGGATGGATCCTTGGGGAACCCCTATGGAGACAGGTAGTTGGGGAGATATGTCATTCTGCCATGCAACGGATTGTTGGCAGTCAGACAAGTAACTCTGAAACCAGTTAGTGACTGATTGTGAGAAGGATAGGTTATTGAGGACAGAGATAAGTTGTTTGTGTGGGACCATGTCAAATGCTTTAGATAGGTCTAGGAAAGTAGCAGAGGAGAGATAGCCATTGTTTTTATGCTAAAGGATAGTGTTAGTAAAGGAGAGTAAGGCAGTGGTGGTGCTATGGTTTGGTCGGAAACCAAGCTGAGTACTGGAAAGGAGGTTGTTAGTAAGGAGGTAGTCTGAGACCTGAGAGTGTATGCATCTCTCTTGTATTTTGGAGAGTGGAGAGATTTCCCCAATTCTTTCTGTTAGGGACACACAGAGTCTACTTGGTTGCATTTTTCCAAAACTAGGGCAGTGAATTTATCTTCAGTGGTCCCACAGTTCTTGTTAGCAGTACCAAGAATACTCTTCTCAGCTCTTATGATGTCAGAGCCTCTGTAAGATCCTGCTTATTGTCATCTGAGATGTTGATGTCAGTTTTGGCATCAGTTGTCTCATCTGTAGGCTTTTGAGTTTGACTTTAATTTGGTGTCAGTGCTGCTGAACTTGATAGTGACTTTGGGTTCAGTGCTTAGACTTGGGACATTAGTGCTGACGTCCTCAGTACTCTTTTTTTTTTGTGTTAACAAGGAGCATCTTTATTAAATTATCACTTCTGGCAATCCTACATTTATATCTATGAAAATGAACCATAATGAAATAATTTGAGTTGTAAACATTATACATCACAAAACCATGTTGACGTAATTGTATTTGCAAACATTGTACATCGCTTACAATCTAGCAGTCATTGTCAGTCGCACATTACCTTGCTCATTCAACTCCTGCCTTCTTTTAAAGCTCATTCATCTTCTGCATGTAGTTTTTACCACAGGTCCCACTTTTTTCCTATGTAATTTGCTCCTACCTTTTTCTAAAGATCCCAATTCCAGTTATTTTCTCTCTGTTGCTATCTTCACTACTTCTGGTAAAGTTGGTTTAGACTTTGATTTCCATTTTCTAGTGATTTATTTTTGGTAGCCACCATAATTAGACTCAGCAAGGCCTTACTATGTCTAGGCAATTTTAATTCTGTGTTATAGGTAAAAAAAAAATAATTTCTTTAGTTAACACCAATTTGCTTACCCAGTATTTCTGACAGAGCAGTCTGCAGGGAATCTTTAAAGTCTGCCAACTCATTACACTCCCAGAAAATATGTTCCTGGTTACCTTTTTCTTCCCCATCACACCTCCAATATTAGCTGTCTACCTGAGGAAAAATTCTTCCAAGCAAAGATCATAAATGTTTTAGATCTTCCCAATCCTTTCTAACATCTTCTGATTCTTATAGTTGTAATGCAATATTTTGTATGTTGTACTATTCATTCCTTTTTTAACAGCGGCTTCTGTTCTAGATTCTACTAAAAACTCTACCAGTGCAGGTCTTTCGCTTAGGATCCCACTATTTCTTCTTTCTGTTTGCCTATGTGCTGATATCAGTCCCTGATCGGGAAGGCAATCTCTATCCTGCAGTCCAAGTAAATTCTTGGCCTCTTCCCATCCTGTTACCTTTCCCTCTCTTAATTATTTGCTCCCAATACCTTGGTTCTTGTACCAGTTTTCTACAATAAATTCCAACCCCCCTCTTGCCTGTTGTCTATATCCCTAATTGCATTCATCCCTATCGGCAGAATCATATTTCTCCATTCCCATGTTGGCTTAGTTCTTAGAATACTTTTTGCTACTTTATAAGTATAATATTCTATATGGTTATTGTTATTCTCCTTAAGGATCTGCACCCAAAATTCCAGTCTTTCTGTGTCTCAAGCTTCCTCCCTGTTTCGTCACCCCTTTCTACTTTCAATTAAAGGTTTCTGCTTGTGCTATGTAAGGAGCCTTAACTGTGTAGCTCTGAAATACTCCTTCAAATTGGCTAATCCCAAACCGCCTTGTTCATTTGGAAGAATCAGTTTATCCCACCTGACTCTTGCTGTCTTTCCCTCCCAGATAAAATCCTTCATCTCTTTATTAATTGCTGTCCACATCTTCTCCTCTGGTTGATAAGTATATGTCTGACCTGTGTATAAAACTAAAGGGACTAAAAACATTTTTGCTTGTATCTTGCTATCCATATCCATATAACAGAGCTTCCAGTTCTCAGTTTTTGTATTATCATTTGTTTAGTCTCTTCCTACATATCCTTAGCTGCCACATCAGAATCCTTTTTAGTACGTTCTCCTAAGAACTTCATTTTATCATGTTCCCATAAATGTGGATATTGCTGAACCAATTAGTGTGTGGGTACATAATTTACAGTTATTGCCTTTGTTTCAGCTTCATTATGTATACTGCAAAGATCTCAAAATGTTCCACAACACTGAAATGTTCTTTTTCTGGTTTTATCAGGTGTAACACCTAAACTGGCTTGAATTACCCCACCAGCTTCTTCTCTGTCAGCTCCTGATCATCCATTCTGTCCTACACCAGCCTTCCTACTGCCCGGCACTATCCCCTCTCATCTCCCATTATTCTCCCTCCAGACCCTTCCGAAGCTCTAAGACCTACTGCAAATCTAGAAACCCAAGTTTAAATTTGGATGTAACATGTACAGCTGTCACCCCACTATTGCCTGGAATAGGCTCCCACTAGAAATGAAAACCCTTACACATCCTAAACGATTTAAGACAGCCACCAAAGAGCACTTAAAAAGTCACTCGTCCTGCCCACTGCACTGTTCCCTCCTTAACACCCCCTACTTCCTGTACCTTAATCTACTTTCTGCTCTTAACTTGCTCTTCTCACTAGCTCTCTCTAATCTTTCTTGACTACTTTTTCTACTGTCTTCTAAAACCTATTAAGCAAATCACCTCCGAGAAACATTCTATAGTAATTGTCTTGCCTTCATGCAACTACATTATGATAAAACGGGTCTGTATTACGAGAGCGAAAATACTATTAAGCGAATACTAATACCCCAACACCTACTGCGGATATCCCGAATGCACTAAACCGCGAAATTTTAAATGTCGAACTGTCATACTCAGCCAACCCCACCACCCGCTACATACTACCTACCCAAACAAAATAAAGCACATGCATACACTAACCAAACCCTACTTCTAACCCTAAAGTAAAGCACAAATGCCCTACTTCTAACCCTACACTAAACCCCACTTACACAACTATCTATGCACTATCATTAACCCCTCCCTAACCCTAAGGTCCGTGACTACCGCACACTTCCCCTACATAGATAGATATATCCAAACAAAATAAATAATCCACATACATACATTTAACAAAACCCTACTTCTAACCCTACACTAAACCCCATATACACAACTAACTATTCACTATCCTTAACCCCTCCCTAACCCTAAGGTCCGTAACTACCTCACACTTCCCCTACGAAAATATACACAAAATAAATAATCCACATACATTTAACAAAACCCTACTTCTAACCCTACACTAAATCTAACATACATAACTTATCTATGCACTTACCTTAAACCACACCCTAACCTTAAAGTCCGTAACTATCCAACACTTACCTTATACAGCTGTTCCACAGGTGGGCCAACCATGATAATTCGACATTTTCGAAATCGTGGTTTTGGACATTCGCTATAAGTCCGTTTCGCACAATACGTGTCGACGTTTACGTATTTGTGTAAATGAACTTTCGCTCAGCCAATGTATAGACCTTGATAAAACTGGGTTTTTATAACCACTTACCCCAAAAACTATATTCATCTTAATGACACATTTTGTTTTTGTACAGCTTGAAAAAGCTTTGCTATACTCCTGATTATTGACACTGTATAACATTGTATTGCTACTTAATGCCTTGTAATAATCCTGTAACTTTGCTGTTTAATGCTAATTTATAATGGAAATTGTGTAATATGTTGGAGATTTTTCCCCCAGGCCTCCGCTGAGAAAGGGCTCTTCAGCTCAGTTGGACAAACCCGGTCAACAAATGTAAAATAAAATAATATCTGGAAATAGTCAGCTTTTCCTGACTACTATGCCAGTTATATCCTTGAGTTTCTTTGCCAGTGGTTCTAAATGTAGTGCAAATAAGAAAGGGGAAAGAGGACACACCTGCCTGGTTCCCATGCTCAAACAGAAATTCAGAGAGGAACCTACCCACTTTAATTTTCGCCTCTGATCCCATATATATTATATATATATATATATATATATATATATATATATATATATATATATATATATATATATATATATATATATATATATATACTCGTAATCAGCCTTCTAATTTTATCAGGGGTGCAAATGCTTCCATTGCTCATAAACTCCCAGCTTATTTGTCAAATGCTTTCTCTGCATCAAGACCCACCACTAACGGTGGTATTTTCTTGTATTCAGCTTCCTTCGGATTCATCAGTGTTCTGCTAATGTTGTGAAATCTTTGCCTCTACTCCACAAAACCAGACTGATCCATATCTATAAATTTTGGCATTACCTTTGCCATTCTTTTAGCCATTATAGACATTAGCACTTTATACTCATGGTTTAGGATTGAAATGGGCCTGTATGAAGTTGGCTCTGACGAGTCTTTACCCTCTTTAGGCATTACAGCTGCCACCATTTTCTTCCAGGAATTTGGTGCTTCTTCTCCTCTTAAAATACTGTTAAAAGAAAACCTTTCAGATCTTTTAAGTTTTTTCCCTCCTAGCTTCCAGTCTTCCAAAGGAATAACCGCTATTCCTGAAGACTGTTGATTGGTTATTCGTCACCATTTTTATCTCATCTCCTCCAATCCAAACTATTAGTAATTGAGCCTCATCTCCTTCTAACATTGGCATATTTAATTCTTCTATAAAACATTTCGATTTGTACCTTTTGTTGATCTCCACATTTCTCTGCTGTATACAGACTTTTATAAAATTTCCGAAATATTTCTAATACTTCTACAGGATCTCTTGTTATTGGCTCATAAGCTTGGAGACAACCCTTTCTACTTTCTGTTAGCTGAGTCGTTGCGCTAAAAGTTTTTGTGCTCTGGCACTATTATCAGAAAGCAGTTGCTTAACAGCAGTCTTTCTAAACTCCTGCATGTTATCAAGGTAATAATTTTATTTTATGCGTAGCACTCTGCACTTGCTCTTCTTGTTTTGTGAGGTTCCCCATACTCTGCAATACTTTGTCAGTCTCTCTAAATAATTCTCTCTCCACTGTAATTGTATCCTACTCCCTAGTTATATTTTCAGAAGCAATTTCTGTCTTCTCTAATAACTCCTGAACAATTTCAATTACTCATTCCATAAATTGCCTTTTCAACAGATAGGTGGGAAAAAGCACCAGTGTCTCATTTTTATTTCTGTTGATGTGATCTGAAATAGTTATTGGATGTGTATCAAAACTTTAAAGGCACATGCTGCTGTGAAGTCCTGTCTAGCGTAGGCCAGTTTTTGTATCTTGCAGAATAATATGTAAACTCGCTCTGAACTCCTGCTACTGAATTCACATAGTCTATGCCAAATATTTTCATAAATGTCTTCCAAAATCTACCTTCCTTTGTTATATTTTTCCCTTCTGCCCCCGACACATCTTCCCTGCTGCGAATCAAATTTAAATTCCCACTTATAAGTAATATTCCCTGCTGAAAATTGTTTTTCTCCCAAAATTTTCTTAGATAAATACATGCCACTGTAATCCTCCTCATTTGTCAGTAGCCCCGTAGTACTACAAATCTACCGTTATTATTTTTTATCTTCTTCTGTCACTATTGGAGTCCTCTTGCAGTTAATATAAGTGCTCCTATTTTCCTTTGTCCAGGCATTCCACCGATTTAACTGTTCTGAAAACCTGTCTTTATCAAATTCACATGTTCAGTTCTTTCTAAGTGTGTCAACGTAGCTGTTTGCACTCTACATTTATTTTTTTAATATAGTTCAACTACTCTTTCTGTGTATATATCTTTGAGACCATTAACATTTAAAGATCATACCAAAATGCTAATTATGTTGTTATTATTTCCCCCTTTTAACAGTTTTTTAAGTATCTAGTTCCATCATTTGTCTTGCATGCATACACTAATGTTTGGCAGGTTGGCCTTTTATACAGAAGTTTCTTGTCATGTCCGTTTGAGCATATGTCACATCTTACAAAACGTTTTCTTTTGTTGAAAGCCCTGAAAAAAATATAGAAAAATAAAAAAAGAAAAGAAAACAAATACAGCCAAACAAAACTATTAGTATTAGCATACAAAACTAGGTACATCTTGAATATTGAAGTTTTACCTGCCTAATGGGAACAAATGTCCCAAACTAACAGCCACACTGTCAGACTTTGGTTAACCTAAAAGGAATGTTATCTATACTAAGATGCATGGTACAGCCTGTGATTCTATTAAGTGCTATCTGTTTTTGTCTTATCTTTATTGCTGTCCCAGAATGAGAAAATGCTTGAATGCTTTCAGAAAACACTATCTCCTAGCCATTGAAAGAAAACCTTTAAAAAAAAGAAGTATTCTGCTTTTATTGCTCTTTATCAGATTGTCTCCATGGAGTCATGAGAACCAGATACATGTTGCTTCAAGTATTTATTTGTTTGTTTGTTTTATTTAACTCCAGTCAGTCCAAGGCCTATTTGTACTTTTATCTTGCTACCAAGTTAGCAGCCATCATTGCTGTAGTTCTCCCCTATTGGTATCTTCTACTTTAATGTTGGTAATGTCTGTATAGATTTTTAATCAGTTGTTCAAATGGGTAGAGGTGCCCAGAAACTTCTGCAGCTCAGTAAGACTGCTTAAGCTCACAAGCAGTATTTTTCCTCATCCTGTGACTTTCCCTTCTGAAGATTGCCAGGATGTCCACGTGCATGAAGTAGGCATTCACCTACTGATTCACCCTCGGCTGATCTTTGTGATGGTGATTTTGCCAATTTCCAAGCATCTTCCAATACAATGTCTCCAGGACTGAAGAATTCCTGTAGATTTATTTTATTTTATTTTACATTTGTTGACCGGGTTTGTCCAACAGAGCTGAATAGCTCTTTTTCAGCGGAGGCCCAGGGAGAAAAAGCCCCACATGTTCTACAGATTGTTTACTTATTTTTGTAAATGATAATCAAAACTGGTGTACAGAAAATATTCAAAGCAACATATACATGAAAAACAAGGATTCACTACAGTAAACTAATCATTGTGTATCAGATTTAGTATCCTACATCATTCAGACGAATTAACAATAGTTTTGTATCCAGATGTAAAATCTTACATTTATGCAGATAAGAATGTACAGTATATAATGTGCCTTGGATAGAGAAGTTAGTGTGAGACGAGGTCTAGAAAGTTAAAGAAAGTTACATAAGTTGGGAGCAGATAGTGGTGTGCAGTTAGGGCTGATAATCTATTTAAGTGGGATGGGTACAGAGGCAGGGCCATTGGCTTAACAGGTATTCTTTAGTGGCTAGCTTGAATTGACTAAGTTGCTTGAGTGATCTGGTGTCTAGTGGGAGTTTGTTCCAGGCCTTGGAAGGATTCTAGCTATAGAGAATGCATCCTTTCTTAGTTTTAGGTTTGTGGATTTGTAGCAGATCTAGGTTAGAGCTCCGGAGAGATCTAGCAGGTGACTAGTGGGAGATGAAAGATGATGGGGTAGGACAGTACGAAGGCTGATAAAGGATAGAGTGGGTGATCTGGAGTTGAGGGAGAAGACTGGTGAGGTATTCCTAGCCAGTTAAGGTGTTTGAGTGAGAGACAGTGATATGACTTGTAAGTTTGATGGGCTGCAAATTTGGCTATCTTGTTGTAGGTAGATTCAGGTTTGACAAGGAGTGTGGAGTTGTGGCAAGTAAGAATTTCGGAGCCATATAATAGACTGGGTAGGAGGTAAGCATAAGAGAGAGTTACTTTAGCTTCACTGGTGAGAAACATTTTGTTGTGGTAGAGGAGCCCTAGTTTCTGATGTTTTCTTGATACAGTTGTTAATGTGTAGATCATATTTAAGTTTGTCGTCTGTGATGACACCAAGGAGTTTAGTGCTAGTTTCTACCTCGATGTGTGTGTTATTGAGGGGAGGGACAGGATTGAGAAAGTGGATTTAATGTGGTTGTAGTTTCTAGGAAGAAAAAGCAGTAGCTTAGTTTTTTGGAGTTAAGGATAAGCTGGTTATCAGAGCCGGTTTTTTACTGCGTTAAAGGAAGTCTGTGTTGTAGACATGAGTTTGGAGGGGGAGTCAGCAATAGTGATGACAGTAGAGTCAGAGTATGGACCAGTGATGACTGAGGACAGGAAGAATAAAGAAGACTATTTACTTGACAGGAGCCACACTTCTGTATCCTACCCTCAGTGGGTGCTGTAGAAAGCCTTTAGGTCTGCTGGGCAATTCTGTTAGGTAGTCCCTCCCCTACTGGTGAATACTTTTACAGTACCCATCAAAGCAGAGTGAAAGAACAAAGATAACAGAAATTCTTATACCAAGAAAAAGCGGATTGTTTCATTTGACTTCTCAGATAGTGGAGTTTCTTGTCAGAGACTCCTAAGTTAGATACATTAATCTGAGCTGCTTCACTTGTAGACTGCTTTGCTTACAGACTGGTCTAGCTACCTATGTAACTGAATAAACTACTTGAAACTTCAGCAAGGCATCTTTATTCCTCCCACAGGGAGGGCATCGGAGTAAGAGATTCTTCTAGATCTGTGAGCTAAAATTAATTTATCTGTACTAAGCCTTTATACTCTTTCTTGTTAGTTCTGTCATCCTCTTGGTCACAAGTGGGATACCAGACCCGACTTGAGCTTTCTGGATTACTTTTGTTTTACTGTTCCAAGTCCAAGGACAAGGAGGAACATAAATACTCTTCCATCTTCCACAGAGGGCCAGCTGGAACCAAAAATTCACTAACCTTCAGCTACCCTGGCTTCTGTTCTGTCTGGGCCTTCAGCACTACCTTGGTACCGATAGTCCAGAACCACTATAATGGACAAATCCTCCAACCCAGTTTTATTATCCCTAGTCTTTCTTTCCAAGGACCCCTCTGCTATCTTGGCCATGGTCCACCCCCCCCCCCCATTTACCTGGCCAAATTTTCTTCAGAACTGCCTCTTCTAATGTGATCCAGACATGCCCCTCCAGATGTGAAGCTGTTGTCCACCAGTTAAAAAAACATTGAAGCCATCATCTCTGGCTTTTTCTAGGTCTGCAAGCTCAGTTGGGAGCCTTAAATCATATGATGTGGATTGGATGATGCATTCCTTCCTACAGGCTCAGGTGGATGCAGGTATCATTTCAGTCTCTTCGGCTCTCTGGTCAGAGTCTGTGGCTCCATCAGTTCCAGATCTGATTGTTCCTTATCCTCTGACTTCATGTATTTTTGCGGTTCTCAAGTCTGACTACACGGTTGGCTGCTGGTGCCGACAGTGTAGCCACTTCAGACGCAGACGTCATCCTTGATGATCTTGACTTTGGCCGCATCTTAAGGCAGAGTTATTGGGGCCAGTACTCCTTGCTTTGGGTTCAACATCCATGTCTTGGAATTGTCCTCTATTCTTGGTGCTTTGGCTATAGCTTTGTGCCAGTCTGTATACTAGAGCTGATGGGTTGGCACCAGACACCCTTTTCTCATTCTGGTCTGAATGTTCATATTTTGTACAATGCCAAAAGCTGACACAAAGGATTATGTCCTCCTCTGGGATTGGTGCTTTGGTAGCTAGGTCCGAGCCATCCTAATTCCATCCTGCGACCTTGATTACTGAACAGTTTGCTCTGGGATAGCCCAGGCAAATGGGCCTTGAGCCCACCCTGCATTCAGGGTCCCCTGCCTGTTCCTTGTCTCCTCTTGCTTCTACCCCAGGCAGGCCCACACAGAGAGTTTAGTATAAGTGGAAATACTTGGACTTGTGAGGAGTCGCCTTATTGAGGATACCAACTTCGATGAAGGGCATGGGTCCTCCCAAGTATCCCCACAAGGACACCTCTTTTGACAACTTGAGTTATTGAAATAGCATAGAGGGTGGACCACTGAAGGCCCTGGAGGGTGGACCACTGAAGGCCCCTCTCAGGAAGAGTCTCTGTTTCTCAAGGCTTTCGGTGTGGGCCCATCCACATCGTGGTTGGTACTCCCTCTACTGGTATCCGTGAGGTCTTGGAGAGAAAGCAGCATGGTGGGACACACTCCCTGAAAACCTGATAAAGTTTTGGTTCCACCTAATGGTAGTCCCTATTGGAGTAAGCGTCTGGCTGTGGTTGCAGCTACCACCAAAAAGGATAATCTTGGAAAAGATTTTCACTTACATTACAGCTAGATTTGCCCTGTGTGTGTGCTGAATTATTGTGCCCATTTAACGGGTTCTTATTATTTAAGCAAACTCTTAAAGTTGCAAATGCTGTTTCGTCGAATGTGTTTATACGAAATGGCAAAATGCCGAAAGCATGGAACAGAGATTTTTTTTTTTCCTAGGGAAAAAAAATCACTGGGCCATTTTCGGGACTTTGCCATTTCCTCCCCTGTGGTGCGATCTCAGAGTTGGTATATTTAAGTAGGGTGGGTGTGGGGGCACAGCCCCCCACTTTATTTTTTATTTTTTTAAAAATGGATCAGCGACCCCCCCCCCCCCAGAAACAAATTGCTGATCCGTATGTTCAACATTTTGCATTTTCGGACTGTTTGGGTTGATTTACATAGTGTTTGCAATTTCAAGCGTTCGCTAATATATTTATAGACCCTATTTAACAAGGCTTCAGAGGGACCTTATCTGTTAAAGGTGGTGGAGATTCAGCTGCCTCCAGACTCTCAGAAGACCCTGGAAGCTCAGTTGTTGATGATGCACTCTATTTCCAATGTATCCATAAGGACTTTGTTGAATGCTGTTGATGGCACATCATACACTGCAGGCACCTGTATCACCATGCACCTCCATGCTTGGATTTGCTTGTACAATTTTGCAGACTGATCTTTGTGTTTCACTGTTGCAGTCATTGGGTAATCCTGCTGGCAGGTTTCCCTCAGCCGGCCTGAATTCCAAAGGCTTCAGTCTTGCGTCGGCCGCTGTCGCCCCTTCACTGACGTCAGGTCGTCAGGGGTATAAAAGAAGCAGCCGAAGCCATTTTCTTCAGTCTTTCTTGCCGCGCGGTGGCCGAAGCAGAAGCAGTTAGCAAGTGCTGGTCGGCAGACTCCTGAAATTTTCGTGTTTGAGTTTCAGAACCGAAGTCTTCAATAAAGCTAAGTACCCCATTGGGGAAACATTTTTCTTGCTCCAGACCGATGTCAGAAAAAGTTATTAATTGTATTACTTGTGGAAAGCAAATATCTCATAAGGATTTTCATTCTTATTGTATTCCTTGCCTAGGCCCTGATCACAACGTTTCTGGTTGTCAGTTTTGTGCTAGATTTAACCAACGCACTATTAAGCATCGGTATACTTTTGCTTTAAAGTATTTTGGTAGCAGGTTTAATTATCCTAAAATGTCGTCGGATAGCCATCCAACTACCGGAGTTTACAAAAAATGGAAAGGAAAGGATAGAAAAAAAACAACCGAAGCCCAAAACCGATGACTAAGCTTCTCCTAAGCCGGTTGCCGGTTCTCAGTGAGGCGCTTTCGCAGCCCCTGACACCTGCTACTTTAGAGTCGCAGGCTGCTACCGACTCCCACATGGAGTCGGCCATGCCGCTGGATACTCAAAGTGTTGGAACCTCGGAAGCTAATCCCTCAGATGGGTCCGGAGCCGCTGAGCAGGTACCGGCTTCTGATGGTGTATTCAGACCACAACATCTTTACATTAAAACGACTTCAGCTTCAAAGACAAAGACTAAAGCAAAGCAGCTTCTAAAGCAAAGAAACAAACTCATGAGCCATGTGTACAGGCCTCTATGCCCAAAAAACAGATGATCAAGATGGCCGAAGACACGACTACTTTGATCAGGGGTTCCCATCCCCCTCCTGATAAGTGGCGTAGGCAAGAGACTGACTATGAATCTTCAGATCGGGTTTCTATTTCTTCTGATTCCTCTTCTGATCAGGGATATTCTTTACCCCCCTATGAGGATTCTGATGCTGAAGAATCTGTACCTTCAGCATCCCCTCCTGAGGATTATTCATTTGGGGAAACCTTGCATACCATGAGGGAGCATTTTCACTTTGAAAGCCAAGATTTTTCAGAATCTAAAAAGTGGCTCTGGGATTTCCTTTTACTACCACAGCACAGGCCTCTAGCTATTCCCCCTGTTACACATTGTAGATTGTGTTTTTGGAGTCTAGTTTGACCCCTGACTCCTTACCTCCAGCTCCTGTTAAGCCTGACAGATATTACAGGGTTTCTGACTCGCACAAGCTTCTTTTTAAAAAACCCTGCTGCTGACCCAGAAACTATTTCACAGGGTCCCAAGGGAGTTAAGGCCTCTACAGCAAAAAACCCAACCCCCTCTGACAGAGATTCCAGGGCACTGGATAGGTGGGGAAAACAGGTTTACACATCTGCAACTTTGGCTATAAGAGCCTTAAACTGTCCGTTTTATATGCTCAAGTATTAGCAACATCTCATGGGATTGCTTAAACAGAAAATGATGTTAAATTCTGAATGTGCTGAAAACAAGGACATGCAGGATTTATTGCATGCAGCTGAAGAAGCTGGAAAGCATACTTTGCAATGTGGTTTTGATTCTTTGGAGGTCTCCTGCAGGGTCGTAGTTATGGGTTCTGTAATTGGGAGGCATGCTTGGTTAAAGGAACAAAATCTGCCTGATCATGTTAAGGTTAAGTTACTAGATACACCTTTACAGCATGATACTTTGGTGCTAAGGCAGAAGAGGTGGTTAAAGAAAATGGAAGACAAAGCTAAATCTATGCAAACTGTTAGAGTTTTTACAAGTGCAGCCACCTAGGTTTAGTAGACAATGGCGTACAAAAAAATGATCCTTTCCTGTGTCAGACAGACCTCAAAGGGGCAGATCCCAGGAGCAAGGTTCTTATAGGTCAAAACAATGGGGTGCTTCTACCTCCAAAGCTGGAGAAGATAAAGCACAAACATACAGAAAGCAGCCCCAATGACTTTCCCCTGCCTGCACCAAGCACTTATCTTCTGGCAGCACCCTTAGGGGGAAAATTAACACTTTTTGCTCAAAATTGGCACATTATAACCCAGGATAAATGGGTTCTAAGTATAGTGTCACAAGGCTACAAATTTCATTTCCATACTCTGCCAAAGGCAAACGGCTGGCCAGATCTGCCAAAAAATCAATGGGCAGAGGCACAAAAACAAGTTTCATCCCTCATGGACATGGGGGCCATTCAGCAACTACCAGAGCAAGAGCGGAGACAAGGATTTTACTCCAGACTGTTCTTGGTACCCAGAAAGGACAAGGCCTGGAGGCCGATACTGGACCTATCTATTCTGAACACATTCCTGGATATTCCAAAATTCAAACTGTTGACTTTGCAGCAGCTTCTGCCCATGCTGGGCAAGAACGCTTGGCTTGTGACTTTAGACCTAAAAGAGGCATACCTGCATGTTCCAATCAGTCATGCAGAAGACCCCTCAGATGGTTCAATACATTACCAATTCTCTGCACTGCCCTTTGGCTTATCTACTGTGCCCAGGGTCTTTACAAAGTGCCTGGCACCAGTAATTGCATTCTGCAGACAAAGAAGAATACAAATATACCCTTACTTGGACGACTGTCTAATTCAAGCAGAGAACAAGGACTTTCTTCTTCAACATCTGGCGTTTGTGAAAAGACTTCTAACGTGCCTAGGGTACACAGTCAACGAAAAGAAATCAAAGCTAGTACCATTCCTGGGTGCAAGCTTGAATACTACTGCCCAGATGGTTTATCTCACGCCAGACAAACAAAGGCAACTGACTACCTATTTCACAATGTTGGCAACAAAGGCCCAGTTATCTGCAAGAAAAATTCTGCAGGCTTTGAGCTTCATGGTATCCTGCATCCTACTAATTCCATATGCAAGACTGCATATGAGGAAGCTTCAATGGCACCTAAAAAGTGTTTGGACTCAACATTGCCACAGCCTGGAAACAATGATTACTCTCATTCCCTGCCTGCAACAGGAGTTTCGATGGTGGGCAAAGGCTTGTCACCAGAACAAGGGACAGCTATTCACATTACCCACAGCCAGGCAGACACTAACAATGGATGCATCAGATTATGCCTGGGGGGCCCACATGGCAGGAAGATGCATTCAGGGCACATGGACCTCAAACCAAATGCATCTACATATCAATCAAAAAGAGATGCTAGCTGTTCAAAATGCCCTGACATCCTTCAAGGACCTACTTCATCCGGGACAACTGCTGATAAAGACAGACATCACCATGGTCATGTGGTATATAAACAAGCAGGGGGGCACACATTCTTACCCCCTTTGCAGACTAGCCGTGACATTGTGGGACATGGCTTTGACTTACCAAGTACATTTGCAGGCACAATTCCTGCCAGGAAAGGAAAATACTCTGGCAGACTAAGCAGAAACCTCATGAATCCCCACGAGTGGCAGCTGGATCCACAAGTCTTCAGCATGATGACAAGGAAATGGGGATGCCCGGACATAGATCTATTTGCTTCCCCTCACAACTACCAACTAAAAAGATTCTGCACAAGGTCTTACCACAGACAAGCATGGAAAATGGACGCCCTAGCTTTCAGCTGGAAAAACCTATCCATATATGCCTTCCCTCCACTGCCTCTCCTCCCCAGGGTACTCCTAAAGGTCAGACAGGAGAAACCAAAGATGATACTGATTGCCCCAGACTGGCCCCGCCAGTACTGGTATCCAATCCTAAGGAACTTGTCTCTTTACCCAGCTTGGACCTTACCTCAATTACCTCGTCTACTGTCCCAGCAAAACAATCAGATCCTGGACAGCCAACTCAGGACATTAAACCTGGCAACATGGCGGATAATGTAGTCATACAAAAAACACCTCTCGGCAAAGCTGTGATGGATCTCATTCTGGAGGCTAGAAGGCCTAGTACAAGAATGTCTTATGCTGGAAAATGGAAGAGATTCTGTGCTTGGAACCAGGCACAAGGAACTGATACAACTGTATCAAATATTCCTCAGATTTTGTAATACTTAACTGAGATGCTGGACAAAGGCCTATCCTTTTCATCAATTATAATTCATGCCTCTGCCATTTCGGCTCATTACAATACAGAGCCACCAATTTTTTCTCATCCTTTATTAAAGCAGTACCTCAAAGGAGTCAAAAATTGAAGGCCTTCAAGGAGATCACCAATACCTGCATGGGACCTCAACTTTGTCTTGGAAAAGCTCACCCTGCCTCCTTTTGAGGCAGCTGCTACTGTTGATATAAAGGTTTTATCTTGGAAAACCGCTCTGCTCCTAGCAATTACTTCTGCAAGACGAGTTTCAGAGCTAAAGGCGCTCATGGCTGTGGAACCTTTTATCATTTTTTTATCCAGGCAGGGTCTCTCTGAGAACAAACCCAACATTTATGCCTAAAGTGGTGTCCAGTGTGGCTCTTAACCAAACTATTCATCTGCCAACTTTTTATCCAAATCCACAGAACAAGGGGGAGAGAATTCTGCATTCTTTGGACGTACACAGACATTTTAGGTTCTACTTGGACAGAACCAAAGCTTTCAGGAAGACAGAGCAATTACTAGTGGCAAATGCTGCAAGATCACAAGGAAAGGCTATCTCAAAGCAGACTATCTCAAAGTGGATAGGCCACTGCATTCGTTTATGCTACTCACACCATGGCAAGCCAGTGCCTAAGGGCATTAGGCCACATTCCACCAGAACTGCAGCCACTTCAGCAGTCTTTCTCAGGGGAGTACCAACCAGAGACATTTTAGAGGTGGCTACTTGGAATTCAGTGCACATCTTTACAAAGCATTATCATCTGCCATTCTACTCTAAATCCAGGGCAGGCCTTGTCACTGCAGTTCTGCAGGGCCTCATAGCCACTCCTAATGCTGTTTAGCTCCAGCCTCCCAACCATAGCTTTGGGACTCTACCCAAATGTAATGACTGCAACAGTGAAACGCGAAGAACATAGTACAGTTGTGTACACTTAACATAAATGTAGATGTTAGAGTGTATTCACTATTGGATCTTATCTTTCCTTCTCGGATTTATACAACCTATGTGGTGTATTTGCTTATAGATGAAGGTAAAATTTATATTGGTGCATTTATTGATTTATATATATAACATTTGGCTACCCTTTTAGGGGGCACCTGATATCTGGGGCAAGAAAAACTGAAGTAAATGGCGTTGGCTGCTTCTTTTATATCCCTGAGCTGGGAATTTCTGGTTAAAGGTTTATAGTGCCTCAATATTTGAACTGTATCTTACTGAAATTGGTACACCTTGTTTGCTCTAGCATAGACTAGATCCAGGCCTGCTGAATCTAGCTTTGTTTATATGCTTGTTTGTTTACTTGTTATTTCCCTGGAAGCTAATTCCACCTGGTACGCGGCTTCTCAGCGCTTCTGTGGATCACTAGTGATATCTGCATTGCTTACTGTACTAGTTCCTTGTTTCACTTGAAAGAAAGTTACTGTTTGTCGTTTTTGCATTTAGTTACTTGTAACACATTGCACTCAAGTTACCTGGCACTTGCTCACTAAAGCAATTATATAAGTTGGCACTAAAAATTAAAAGCACTACACCCTCACTCCCCACTGGCCCTTGTTTTCAATTATTAAGGAATTCCCAATATTATTCTAGCATGTCAAAGGTCAGTTGTCAATCTCCTCTCCGGTCCAGCTGGTGAATCTGGGAATCTTGAGGCAATGTTATAACTGCCTCATGTACACAGACAACCCTCTCCTCCTCCCACATAACACAAATACTTGCGAGAGATGCAGCTATTTAGCCAAACTGGAGGCTGAGCTCTCTCAACTCAGGACTGGCAAGACCAGACAGGAGGAGAAGGCAACTACACACACCACAAAACCAGCCTCACATAATGCTACCACACCACTGAATCAAACACATAAACACACAAAGACATACTCGGAGGCTCTGAGTAAAAATTTACCTAAACAGCAGAGGCGTCCAAAGCAGACACCCAAACAACTGCTACCTCAAGACACCCCACAAGCAACACATAAACCACAAAAGCAGTGTGCAAAGCAGTCACAGCCCTTAAGGTCAAATACAACACCAAACATACTTGTCATAGGTGACTCCATAGTCAGACACACTGACGTCCCACTCACCAGGCTAAACAAGGAGAGGGTCACAGTAAGCTGCCTATCGGGCGCTAGAATCCGCCACATAACACAAGCACTCTGGTCACTCCACGGCAAGTACAAATATGACGCAGTCATTGTCCATGCTGGTGTGAACGACCTGAGACGTACCTCCCTGGACTACATGAAAAGAGACATAGAGGAGCTCTCTGATTATGTAGCCCAGGCAGGTATGACCCTGACCCTGAGCAGTATCCTTCCTTCACCAAGAATGATGCCACAATATAGAGACAAGATGATCAGCTTTAACAATTGGCTTAATGTCTGGTGTCATTCAAAGGGGATCCAGTGTCTGTTTGCCTGGGATGAGATGCTTGACAAGCCACGCTGCTTCAAGGGCGGCTTGCACCTGTCACCCTGGGATTCCGGATATTGGCTAAGGCTCTTGCCACCCCATAGTGCCTTTTTTAGGCAAGGCTCAAATTCTAAACCTACCACCCTAGAAAACAAAAATGGGAAGAAACTGAGGGTAATGCTGCTCAATGCCAGAAGTCTAAATCTCAAAATGCATGCACTCGAGGCCCTTCTCAGTATGGAGAACATCGATGTCTGTGCTGTAACTGAAACCTGGTTCAAGGCGCCTGAGAGCACCCGGCACTATTAGGTTTTACCTCATATCATGCGTTCCCCAAAACCCAGACCACACCACAAAAGGAGGTGTATCCATATTCATAAAGGATACCCACACCTCCAGGTTGGTGGCAACGCATAAGCTTGGAAACCATCCTGGTGCAACTAACCATAGGCAAAACTGCTCTACAAATTGTAGCATGCTACAGGCCACCCTCTCAAACTCAGGAACCCCACACAGCCTTCCTGAAGACACTGGAGGGTATAAATGTATCTCCAAACACCATCATATTGAGTGACTTCAACTACCCGAATATAGACTGGGAACATTACTCAAGCCCTAACTTTCTAGCCCAACGGTTCCTGGAGTTCATAAATTCAAATGCCATGGAACAGCTAGTCACTGTTCCCACGAGAGGAGAAAATATACTAGATCTCATTATCACAAACATGGGGACAAAATGCTCCACACCGAAGTATATCCCTCATTGGTGAGATCTGATCATAAACTAATCTCACTGGAAATCCACATCCCGCCCCCACCCCAAACAAAAAAGACCACCGTGAAGAACTTCTCTAAAGCAAACTTCACACTACTCAAGACTGGTGTGGTATCCTTCAAGGCCCCTGAGCCAGTGGAAACCACAACCCAAGCTGCGGAAGCCCTTAAAAATGCCTTCTATGAACACCTCCAGGACTGCATGGATCAGGCAATCCCAAATAAAACCAAGACTCTTTCCACAAAGGGCAAACGTCCAGTCTGGTGAACCCCAGCCATTAACAAACTTTACAATAAGAGGAGAAAGCTATTACATGATAGAACATGCCAGTGTGAACGACCTGAGACGTACCTCCCTGGACTACATGAAAAGAGACATAGAGGAGCTCTCAGATTATGTAGCCCAGGCCGGTATGACCCTGACCCTGAGCAGTATCCTACCCTCGCCAAGAATGATGCCACAATACAGAGACAAAATGATCAGCTTTAATAATTGGCTTAATTACTGGTGTCATTCCAAGGGGATCCAATGTCTGTCTGCCTGGGATGACATGCTTGACAAGCCACGCTGCTTCGCAAGGGACAGCTTGCACCTGTCACCCCTGGGCTTCCGGATATTGGCAAAGGCTCTTGCCACCCCATAGTGCCTTTTTAGGCAAGGCTCAAATGATAAACCTACCGCCCTAGAAAACAAAAATGGAGAAAAACTAAGGGTAATACTGCTCAATGCCAGAAGTCTAAACCTCAAGATGCACGCCCTCGAAGCCCTCCTCAGTACGGAGAACATCGATGTCTGTGCTGTGACTGAAACATGGTTCAAGGCTCCTGAGAGCACCCCAACACTATCAGGTTATACCTCATATCATGCGTTCCGGCCCCAAAATCCAGACCGAAACACAAAAGGAGGGGGAGTATCCATATTCATAAAGGATACCCACACCTCCAGGTTAGTGGCAACGCACAAAGCATCGGAGACCATCCAGGTGCAATTAACCATAGGTAAAACTGCCCTACAGTTTGTAACATGCTACAGACCACCTTCTCAAACTCAGGAAACCCACACAGCCTTCCTGAAGACACTGGAGAGTATGAATGTCTCTCCAAACACCATCATATTGGGTGACTTCAACTACCCAAACATAGACTGGGAACATTACTCAAGCCCCAACACCCTAGCACAAAGGTTCCTTGAGTTCATAAACTCAAATGCTATGGAACAACTAGTCACCATTCCCACAAGAGGAGAAAATATAGTAGACCTGATCATCACAAACATGGGGACAAAATGCTCCACACCGGAAATATATCCCTCATTGGTGAGATCAGACCATAAATTAATCTCACTGGAGATCCACATCCCGCCCCACCCCAGCAAAAGACCACAGTGAAGAACTTCTCAAAAGCAAACTTCACACTTCTTAAGACTGGAGTGGTATCCTTCAAGGCCCCGAGCCAGTGGAAACCACAACCCACGCTGCTGAAACCCTTACAAATGCCTTCTGAGCACCTCCAGGAATGTATGGATCAAGCAATCCCTAATAAAATCAAGACCCTTTCCACCAAAGGCAGGCGCCGGTCCGGTGGACCCCAGCCATAAACACACTCTACAACAAGAGGAGAAAGCTACTACATGACAGAGCAAAATCCCTAAAGGAAGGCATCTCTGATCAATACTAGCAAAAACTACGATCACTCATAAAATCATCCAAGGCCAACTTTGAGAGAAACTGCGCTAATGCCACAAAAGACAATCATAAAGCCTTCTTTAGCTATGTTAGACACCTGGGTGGAAACTCCCAGATATGCTCAGAATTAGTCCAAAATGATAAAAAATCACTGAACCCACAGACATTGCCAACATACTGGCAGACAGGTTCAGTGCAAATTTCTCCTCCCTCCCCCAAAGGAGAAATATCTATCCCACCAGAGTCTAGCCTCCCAAACATCTCAGATGCCCAGGTGAGAGCTGCTCTCTCTAAAGCAAAAACACAGCATCAATGGGACCGGACGGTGTCCCCGGCTGTGTGCTACACAAACTCAATGAGGAACTAAACCCACACATAAGGCTGCTGTTTAATCTTAGCCTTACTACAGGATCGTGCCCAAAGAATGGCGTCGGCAACTGTGGTCCCACTCCACAAAGGCAGTGCTTCTACGGACCCTGAAATTACCGCCCCATAAGCTTGACGAGCCTTGTCTGCAAAGCTATGGAGAGGATCATAATGGAACTCATAAATAAAGACATTGGGGACCTACAGACACTGGATCCTACCCAATTTGGCTTTGTCAAGGGCAGATCCTGCCTCTTGAACTTGGTCGACTTTTTTGAAACAGTCACTAAGGCCATTGATGAGGGTAAGGCAGTTCACACAGCCTACCTTGACCTAGCAAAAGCGCTTGACACAATACCCCACTCGGGCATCATAGAAAAGCTCACCAGCTTAGATGTAAACCCATATGTCACAAGATGGGTTGCAAACTGGCTCAAGGACAGAACACATAGGGTTAGAGTTGCTGGTGCCATGTCAGACTCTAAGCCGGTCACGAGCAGTGTCCCACAGGGCTCAGTCCTGGGCCCCCTCTTGTTCGGCATTTATTTTTCTGAAGTGCAGGCAAACATAGGGGGATTGTGGCTGACAAAATTTGCAGATGACTGCAAACTGGGCACCATAATTGACACTCCATCAGACACAGACATCCTCCAGAGAGGTCTCATAGAAATGGATAACTGGTGCCAGAGCCATGGCCTTAAGCTAAATGCCAAAAAATGTATAGTCATACCCTTTGGGAAAAACAAGGTAACCCCTAATTACCACATAGGTGGAAATCCATTAAACACGGAAGAAGTTATCAAGGGACCTGGGGACCCAAGTTGACAGTAACTTCTCTTTTGACACTCACATTGCCAAAGTGGTTAGGAAGACCTTCTACATTGCCCACCTGATCATGAAGGGATTCACATCCAGATCAGGAGAGGTCATTGTACCCCTGTACTCTTCACTTATCAGACCAATGATTGAGTACAACGCCCCATTCGGAATGTACCTTACCCGACACCTGCAGCAGTTGGAAAGACCCCAAAAGTTCCTCACCAAAAGGATAAAGGGGCTCAAACATATGTCATACGATGCCCGACTGAAGAAACTCCAGCTCTATTCAGTCGCATACCGTCTGCTCAGAGGTGATCTGTGCCTGACATACAAGGCCATGTCCAACCCGGAATTAATGGACATGCTCCACCTCAAAAAATCTAAATCCACCAGAGCCACGAGAGCAAGAGACTTAAACCTCAACACGGATATAAATAGGACGTGCTGGAGGGACAGATTCATCACCCAGAGACTACCTACACTATGGAACAGAATCCCAGTCCATGTGAGGCAGAGACCCTCACTGACTCTGTTCAAGAGAAATCTTGACGAGTGGATGGGAGATCGTAGGTTTACCCCGGGAATCATCTCTGTATCACTGCTGGACAGAGGCACAGCAAACTAATGGGTATAGTATTCTCATCCAAAGGGGTGGTGAAAGCCACACACGCTCTGGCTAGGCTTATAAATGCCCTAGGGCAGATAGCCTAGTATGAACCTATGAACAAAATCCATAAAAGGGAAGTCGCCCCTGATCATTATTAGTAAACAAATACGAGCACTCATAAAATCAACTAAGGCCAATTTTGAGAGAAAAATTGCCATGGATTCAAAGGACAATCAGAAGGCCTTTTTCAGCTATGTTAGGAACCTGGGTGGAAACTCCCAGATATGCTCAGAATTAGTCCAAAATGATACAAAAATCACTGAACCCACAGACATTGCCAACATACTGGCAGACAGGTTCAGTGCAAACTTCACCCCTCTCCCCTAAAGGAGAGATAACTATCCCAGCAGAGTGTAGCCTCCCAGACATCTCAAATGCGCAGGTGAAAGCTGCTCTCTCTAAAGCTAAAAACACAGCATCAATGGGACCGGATGGTGTCCCCGGCTGTGTGCTACACGAAGCTAAATGAGGAATTAAACCTGCACATAAGGCAGCTGTTTAATCTCAGCCTTACCACAGAATACGTGCCCAAGGAGTGGCGTACGGCAACTGTGGTCCCACTCCACAAAGGCGGTGCCTCTACGGACCCTGGTAATTACCGTCCCATAAGCTTAACAAGTCTAGTCTGCAAAGCTATGGAGAGGATCATAATGGAGCTCATAAACAAAGATATAGGGGACTTGCAGACATTGGACCCGACCCAGTTTGACCGTCAAGGGCAGATCATGCCTTTTGAACTTGGTCGACTTCTTGAAACAGTCACCAAGGCCATTGATGAGGAAAGGCAGTCCATACAGCCTACCTTGACCTTGCAAAGGCCTTCAACACAATACCCCACTCGGGTATTGTAGAAAAACTTACCAGCTTAAATGTAAACCCATATGTCACAAGATGGGTTGCAAACTGGCTTAAGGACAGAACCCACAGGGTTAGAGTTGCTGGCGCTATGTCAGACTCCAAGCCGGTCACAAGTGGTGTCCCACAGGGCTCGGTCCTTGGTCCCCTATTGTTCGGCATCTACTTTTCAGAAGTACAGGCCAACATGGGAGGACTTTAGCTGACAAAGTTTGCAGACGACTGCAAACTGGGCCATAGTGGAAAGTGCATCGGACACGGATATCCTTCAGAAGGGACTCACGGAAACAGATAGCTGGTGCCAGAGCCATGGCCTGAAGTTAAACGCCAAAAAATGTATAGTCATACCCTTCGGGAAAAACAAGGTAACCCCAAGCTACCATATAGGTGGCAATCCACTAAGCACAGAAGAGGTTATCAGGGACCTGGGGACCCAGGTTGACAGTGGCCTTTCTTTTGACACTCACGTTGCTAAAGTGGTTAGAAAGACCTTCTACATTGCCCACCTGATCATGAAGGGATTCACATCCAGATCTAGTGAGGTCATTGTTCCCTGTACTCTTCACTTATCAGACCAATGATCGAGTACAATACCCCATTCGGGATGTATCTCACCCGACATCTGCAGCAATTGGAGAGACCCCAAAAGTTCCTCACCAAAAGGATAAAGGGACTCCAAAATCTGTCATATGCTGCCAGATTGAAGAAACTCCAGCTCTATTCAGTCGCATACCGTCTGCTCAGAGGTGACATGTGCCTGACATACAAGGCCATGTCCAACCCGAATTAATGGACATGCTCCACCTCAAAAATCCAAATCCACCAAAACCACTAGAGCAAGCGACTTAAACCTTAGCACGGATATAAATTGGGCGTGCTGGAGGGATAGATTTATCACTCAGAGACTCCCTATGCTGTGGAATAAAATCCCGGTCCATGTGAGGCAGAGCACCTCGCTGGCTCTGTTCAAGAGAAATCTTGACCTGTGGATGGGAGATCGTAGGTTTATCCCGGGAATCATCTCTGTGTCACTGCTGGACAGAGGCACAACAAACTAATGGGCACAGTATTTTTTCATATAAGGGGTGGCGTAAGCCACAAAACTTTGGGCTAGGCTTATAAATGCCTTAGGGCAGATAGCCTAGTATAAACCTATGAACCTGACGTCAGGGAAGGGGCGACGGCGGCCGACGCAGGACCCAAGACTTTGGAATTCAGGTTGGCTGAGGGCAACCTGCCAGCAGGATTACCCAAATGTAATGACTGCAGCAGTGAATACACTCGAACATCTACATTTATGGTAAGTGTACACAACTGTACTTTTCAAAGTGTTCTTTGTCAACACCTCCTTTGACTGATTCTCAATTTTTGGTCCAAATGTCAGAGACTGTGACTGGGAGCAAGTGAGACCAAAAGATCCTGTCTGCCATTAGAATCTGTTTCTCTACCCAGAACCCAGAGAGACCCTGACTTGGGCAGAAAGATGCTGTCTGCCATTTGAGTCTGCTTCTCTACTCCTCAGTTTCTTCTTTAGGACTGTAGCAACCTTTCTAGGAGGCCCCTATTGATGGTCCCACCCCTCCCAAGGTGGGGGGGGGGGTGAGGGTTAACTTTAATGGATGCCTTCCACAGGGCAGGCGAGGTCTGCCGAATCAGGGTTCCTTCCAGACATGCCATCCCATCAGGCAAAGGAAACAGCGGTCAAAATCCAAAAACTGTTTCCCAGTGTAATCCAAGAGGTCCCACCAGACCAGTGAGAATGTATTTAAGATTTGTTTTTAAATCAAGAAGCCTGTTCGTTCATTTCATAAGTGATAATTCAATAGTTATACATTTATGTAAGTGACAACAAGCCATCTTGACTTATTTTCAGTGGCAGACAGTATACATCACGTGTGATCTTGTATACAGTCACTGTCAATCAAGCGTTGCAGCTCATTCAGTTCCTGCCTTCCCTTGACTCTCATTCCTCCTCCCAAACATTTTGCGTATATTTTTCCTGCAGTTCCCATTTTTCTATGTCATGTGCTCCTATCCTTCTCTGAAGATTCCATGTCCAGTTCTTTTCTCTGTTACTGTATTCACTGCTTCTAGTATGGTGGTTTTCCGTGATTTCCATTTTCTAGTAGTTACTTTTTTGGCAGCCACCAGAATTAAACTCGACAAGGTCTTATTATGTCAATTATGATTCTGTATCGCAGCTCAAAAAATCATTTCCTTAGTTAATCAATTTATTCATCCAGTATTTCTGACTGGGTAGGCTGCAGGGAATTTTTAAGTCTGGCAAATCATTACACTCCCAGAAAATATATTCCCAGTTACTACCTCTATCTTCCCCATCACACCTCCAACATTTGCTGTCTACAGCAGGAAAAATTCTTTGGAGTCTGCTTGTGGTATAAGAATACGTCTATTCTTAAGATCCATTGTAGCAGTTTTAGGTGGAATATCGATACATGCCAGTATAATCTTCCTCCCTTGCCAGTAGCCTCTTACTACTATGAATCTTGTTTATTATTTATTTACATTTGTTTATTGAGAAATTCAGACTGGACACAGGTTCTTTTTTCAGCAGAAGCCCGGGAAGAAAAGCTCGACAAGTACAAATAAATTTTTTACAACAGAAAATGTTACAATAGTAGATGATTTTACAGTGAACAGCTTGACATGCAGAGTACATAGAACAACAGTAAGAAACGAAACATACAATGGGTAATGAGTACTAGGGTCTGTATTATAATAGCAAACACTTAAAATAGCGAATGCTGAATAATCGACCCAAAAAAAACGAAAACGCAAAATTCCGAACAAACGGAACACTGTTTTTTTTTTTTTCTGGTCCACAAAAAAAAAAAAACCTCAAACACAAAATAAAGTGGGAGGCTTCGCCCCCCGATGTGCCCCCCCACACCCCCACTACGTAAATATACCAACCCCAACATCGCACTACAGTGGAGGAAACAGCAAAGTCCCGAAAACGGCCATGTGATTTTTTTTTTCCCTGGGGGAAAAAAATCACTGGTCCGTGTTTTTGGGATTTTGCTGTTTTGACATTTAGCTGTCGATTAAACAGCATTTGCTATATTAAGCGTTCACATACTTAATAGGGAACCTGAGTACTAGATTGATTTTAAATTGAGTTGACAAATAGACGATAACCTAAGAATTAGGCTGATAATGGAATATATAAAGTACTAACACTGTACTAAGTGTCTGGGAGTTTTGTTAGTCGGGGTTGGAGCAAAGGCAGAGCCAGTGCATTTTTAGGTGAGACTTGAAAGTGGTTTTGAATAGACTGCTGGATGGTAATTTGGTTATCTGTGGGGGGGAGGTTGTTCCTTTGTTTAGAAGTGACACAGAAGAATAGGGTTTCTCCTGCTGAGTTTTTGGGCTTGGTGGTAAGAAGTAGATTTTTGCTGTTAGACCTTAGGGATGAAGAAGGTTTTGAAGTGATGGGATCTTATGGAGGTGGTTTATTAGTTTTTGGGTAAAGGAGAGTTGATTCAAGTGAAGGAAGTTGTGGGAGTTCAAGTCAATGAAGTTCCTTAAGTGAGTTACAGTGATGGCTGCGGTAGGATGTGCCTGTTGCAAATTTAGCAATTTTATTGTAGCAGGCTTCTAGCCTGTTTAGGTCAGTCTGTCTATGGTTGGTGAGTATGGGAGAGGCATAGAGTAAGGCGGAGATTAGCTGGGAGTTGGCAATAGCGGGCCTAGCTGTCTTGGTTAGGTATTGTTTGTTTTTGTATGAACTTTTTTTATGGTAAGAGATGTGTAGAGGTCAAATTGTTGTCAATCTCCACAACTAGAATTTAGTGTGACTGATGGGGAGATGATGGTGTTCTTCTTGTCATGAATATTGAAGATGGCAGTAGATTGGTTAGATTTGGAAGGTTGAAAGATAAGGAGTTTGATTTTGCTTGTATTGAGTAGAAGTTGGGTGTTTGGAGAGGCAGCTTTTTACAGATGTGAATGACTCTTGTGTGTTATTTTGGAGTTCTGGTAAACTGGGGGCAGAACAGATGAAGTTTGAGTCATCTGCGTATTGTATGTGTGTGGCATGCCTGGTGGAGGTATGAAGGTTGTTAATGAAAAGGGAGAATAGTAGGGGGCCAAGGATGGAGCCTTGGGGGACACAGAGGGAGACTGGGAGACGAGGGATAGCTGATCTTGCCAAACCACTGATTGCTGTCAGCCAGAGAGATAGCTATGGAGCCAGTTAGTGACAGAGTGGGAAAAGGAGTGATTAGTGAGGACAGAGAAGTATATTGTGAGATACCATATTAAAAGCCTTTGATAGATCCTGAAATATAGCAGAGGAGAATAGGGCATTGTTTTTATACTGTAGGATCGTGTTGGTGAAGGAGAGCAAGGCGGTGATGGTGCTGTGATATGGCCTGAAGCCATGTTGTGTTTTGGAGATGAGATTATCAGTTAGGAGATAGTTTAATACCTGTGAGTTAATACATTTCTCAAGAATCTTGGAGAGTGGGCAGAGGATGGCAGTGGGGTGGTAGTTTAAAGGTCAGTGGAGGAGACACCTTTATGTAGGGGAATGATGTGTGAAAATTTCCACAGAGTAGGCACATGGCTTTCTGATATGGAGCAGTTAATATGGAAATTGGATAAGCCAGGGTGTCTGCTGCTATTTTTAGGTATTCTGAGGATAGGTTGTCAACTGTGAGTTTTGTGGGCTTAAATTTAGTCAGAAGTTCTTTTATATAGGAGGTGGGTACTGCAGAGAAGGTGAAGGAGGGGGTGGGGGGTTGGGGTTGTGTGAGGGGGTAGTGAATGAGGAGTGCTGTTGTTTGGCTAGTGATAGAATGGTTTCAGTGAAGTGTTGGTTGAAAGTCAGCTATATTGCTGGAGAAGGAGGAGATGGTATGTGGGGGGGGGGGTGCGTAGCTTACCTTGGCAAAGTATGGAGTTTATTGTGGACCAGAATTGCTTAGGATTGTGATAGGAAGAGTTTAGGGTGGACCGATAGTAAATGGCTTTATCTGTTTTTATTTGCTTGTTTACCATTGTACGCAATTCGAGGAAGGATTGCCTAGCAGAGGGGGTTTTTGTTTGGCTCCAGTGTTCCCATGCTTTGTCCCAAATTTTTATTAGTCCCCGAGTGTTTTTTGAAGCCTGGAAGAGCTTTTAGTTTTGACTCTGACATATCTTAGGGGAGCGTGGGTGTTTAGGATGCTGAGGAAGGTGGAACTGAAGAAGTAGAAGGCTTCATCTAGATTCAGGTATTAGTGGTGTCCAGTTACAGTTTTGGAGGGAAGAGTTTGAGTGGGGATTAAAATTTGTATTACAGATTTGTCTGTGGATAATTGGATTGGCATTTTTTACATGGTGTTTTAGAAGGGAAATAGAGGTATGGTCACTGAGGCTGTCTGGTAGACAGCCTGTAGTGTAGGAGTGGTGATCTTTGTTGACCAGTATCCAAACAAGGATGGAATGGTTGTTGGAGTTTTTATTTATATGGGTGGGAGGTTGTATTAGTTGTGAAAAAACATGTAGATTTAGGTGAATGATTGGGTGGTCATTATTGTAGGATAGCCAGTTTGTGTTAGTCACCTGAGGATGATGGCTTCTTGAGGAAAGAGAGACTGGCCCAGTTTAGGAGGTTTTCTCGAATAGGAATATTCTGACCTGGGGTGAAGTAGCAGCCGATGATGTTTGTGGTTTTATTTGAGTGTAGTTTGAGGTTGGTATATAAGATTTATTCCCTACCAATAGTTTGAATGTTGAGGTGGTGTTTAAACATGAGTGATACACCACCTCCATTCTTTGATGATGTATCTTTGTGATGGATGCTATAGCCAGGGGGGGGGGGGATTTCCTCACTTTTGACGTGGGGTTTGAGCCAGGTTTCTTATAGGATGAGGATGTCAGGGGGAGTATATTTTTATGGTGGCATGTAGGTCTTGGGCTTTATTGCATATGCTTCTAACGTTTAGGCAGAGGATGAGATCATCAGATTTTTTTTTTGTTGGCTGTGATTGGGAGGGGTATTTTGAAGGTTAGAGGTGGGGGTTAATGGAGGTGGGGCCAGGGTTAGGGTGGATGTCACCGCTGTGGGTTAATTTAGAGAGGGAAGCCAGTATTAGTTTAGTGTAGATAGTTAGGAGCTTGCCATATTTTAGGGATATTTTATGCTTAAAGGTTGATGGTATTTGAGTGGGACTATTGGGATGTGGTTTCTGGTGGCTGGGGAAGTATAGTTGTAGAGTGGGTGTTGGAAGGAGAAAGGGTGCAGTGAATTGGTTGGGAGAGTCATATGTAGAGCTGTGATATGATATTAAGTGAGCAAGCAGAATGCAGTTAAGAATAGTAAATGTTTGATAGTAGCATGGTTGTGATGGGCTAGATGCATGGTGGAGTAAGGGAGGGTACTAGGTGGGGGTGGGTTGTGTTGGGCTAGATGCATGGTGGAGTAAGGGAGGGTACTAGGTGGGGGTGGAGTCTGAGAATTGTCCTGGTTGGTGTGAAATTTGTGGGAGTGGCTATGGTCAGGATAACTATGGATGTACTTGGGGAGGGTGGTGCGTGCAGTGAGCCCATGCAAAACACGGGCAAACTGAGCTGGGCTTAAATCTCCAAGCAAAGGATACTAAGGTAAGTATATAAGCCTTATGGTAAAATTGGGTTTTTATTGTTTATTCCAGAATAAATTGGTTGTCTACTAGGTAGGTTTAGACTTTAATTTTGTTTTAGTTGCAAAATTTTTGGTAAGGAGCAGGAGGGAGTTTAGAAGTGGGAGAGTGAGGTGAAAACTGGCATTGGCCCAATCAAGTGCGCACAGCCCTTTTCAGTAACACTTCTTCTTCTTTCAGCTTTTCTCGGTTAGGGGTCGCCACAGCGGCTCACCTGTCCGCTCATGATTGGCAGTGGAGTTTTACGGTGTCATTGCCAGCCCGGGGCCCAACCTTCCACAGAAGGCACACACACACCTAAGGTCAATTTAGAGTGTCCAGTCCACCTACAGCATGTCTTTGGGATGTGGGAGGAAACCAGAGCACCCGGAGGAAACCCATGCGACCACAGGGAGGACATGCAGACTCCGCACAGAAGGCACCCCAGCAGAGGATCGAACCAGAGAACCTCTTGCTGTGAGGCGACAATGCTAACCACTGCACCACCATGGCTGCCCCCTTTTCAGTAACACTATAAGGTAGAAAAATCACATGCACTTAGTTTTCTTTTAATTTAGTTTTGTTTTGTTGTAGTTTAGGTCCCGCTGTGCTACAAGCACTACACAGTAGTCCTTGGGTCTTAGGAGGGTGGGGGACAGGTAGTTCAAGCGGTATTTGCAGGTATGCTGTTAGAGAAGAATCTTCCATTGTTATGTATTTTTTTCTCTTCTATCATTATTGGCGTTCCTGTCACAATTAATACAAGTGTTCCCCTTTTCCTTTGTTCTAGATATTCCACAGAATAACCATCCTGAAATCCTTTATCAAATTCACATGCTCCAGAGTTTTCCAAATGTGTCACCTGTAACATAGCTGTTTGCACTCTACATTTTTAATGTAGTTCATTAATCTCTTTTTTTATTATATCAGTGAGACCATTCACATTTAAAGATAGTGTGGAAAGTGCTGTTATGTGATGTTATTCCCACATGCTGTATATAATGGCCTTTTTAAATAATGTCTACTTTCATTTTTTTTGTGTCTCCTGCATCCACTAGTGTTTAGCAGATTGATCTTTCATACAGCTGTTTTTTGTCATAATTTGAGCCTATGTTGCATCTTACAAGACTTTTTGTTGTAAATAAAACAAAAAAGAGCAGTCCTAGAACACCCCCCTTAATCTATTAGATTAATAAATACAAACACACAAAACTATGTACATCATCAAATAGTGAAGTTTAACCATCCAAATAGAAACAGTTGTCCAGATTGACAGCTACACTCGGACTTGAACTCACCTGTAATGACTGTTATCCATGCTAAGGCACATTTTTACAGCCTGTGCTTCTTTTCTTTCGGCTTTTCCCGGTTAAGGCTCTCCACAGCGGAACTCCGGTCTGCTAATGATTGGAAGTGACTTTTTACGGTGCTGTGGTGCCAGCCCGATGCTCAACCTTCAAAGAGGGCATACCCATTCACTACTACTTCCCTTTATTGTTGTCTGCTTTTTTCTTAACTTATCTTTATTCCTCTCCCAGATGTAGAAAACAACTTGAATGCTTTCAGAAAATATTATCTTTTAGCCATTGAAAGAAGAGTATTTTGTTTTTATTGCCTTTTATTAGCTTGTCTCCATAGAAGTATGAGAACCAGATAATATAATTTAATGTAAATAAGGCTGCAAAGAAAAGAAATACTGCTAAGTTACACAAACTTGCATTTGGCTAAAGGATTACTTGCCGGGGCTACAGTGGTAACTGGCCTGACTGTTTGTTTCTTTGAGACATTGCGATCACTACTTTCAGCTCAACCCGGTCCGTTTGACCTCTGTAACGCTTGGGCTCACTTCTCTCCCCTACCCTACCGCCATTCCCACCCACCCCGATATCAATTAATCTTCTAGTTACTGACCACACCCTCCAATCAACCATCACTCCCAATTACTCAGTCACATCACACCTACAATCCCCATAGCAACTCACTTCACCACCATCGGTATACAATCCCCATAGCAACTCACTTCACTACCCTCTGCATACTACACTCTTATACATCACCCAACCTTTACAGCTTTAGATATCACTCCTAGTCACTTCCCACCCCTTTAGGTACTATACAAGATGAACTGTCCACATCATACACAACTTCCTAAAGCATTACTATACCCAATAACCATCCTTGCTCTGGTCACACTTTCTATCTTCTCCTCCTACCACACACAACTTTATATCAGCATCCTACCACCCGGGCAAACAGAATCCATAGCCAATTCCATAAAACTAAAAACTTCCTTATATCACTATGCCACCTTAACTCCTCCCAACCTATTTCCTACTTGTATAGTAAGCCAATAAACAAAACTAACTCCTACTCTTCCCAAAAACAAACTAAAGTAATACATAAAATAACTACATAAAATAACTAAACAATCTCTATACCTTCTCCAAAAACTCACTTGCTTTGGAGACATACACCCTAATGCAGGACCCAATACATCAACCTACAGAAACTTAATCAACCAAATCCACTATACCCAAGACTTACCTCATTTCTCCTTCTTTTAAACTTAAATGTAAGAAGTATACTTAAAATTCAGGACCTACATGTCCTTTTAGCTCTATACAAACCAGATATTGCTGTGTTAACAAACTTGACTCAAACCCGAACACCACAATAATGAGATTACTGCCCCTGGCTACAATATTATATGTCGTGATAGGATAGGGAAGAAGGGAGGTGGCATAGCAATATTATTCCAAAGCCATCTCATTATAGAACAAATTGAGTGTAATTCCCAAGAATTTAAAGACATAGAGCTAATTCTTGACAAATTAAAACTAAATTCCAACAAACGTATAATCATTACAAGTGGCTATATTCCACCTGGCAATAATATTACTATAATGGAAAGCCTGCTAATCTGGATGTCAGCCTCCTTTCCACAGAAAACCATACTATTGGGTGACTTTAATATTGACTGGTCTGACTGTTCCAGCCACAGTCCCACTACCCCCACCAGAACTGACAAGTCATCCAAACGTAAGTCCATCTTGGACTGGCTACTACTATATGAGCCCACTGTCGCACAGCAATCAGGCTGTCTTTGTAACAGCCTAAGCGACCATCAGGCAACCTATCTAATTAGGAACAGTTTCCACCACATTACTCAACCCATCCTCAGAGTAGTGTGCAACAAAAAGTCCTTCAGGGCTAATGACGTAATAAATGCACTAAAATGTTGCATCTGGCCTCCTCTAAAATAACTGTCCCTAGATGATGCCGTGCAATACTTTAACTCAACACTTAAGATGTCATGCAGCCTCCCGAACCATCAGAGTCAAAACTAACTATGCCCCATGGCTAGCAAAAGATACCAAAACTATAATGAAGGTAAGGGACAAAGCCTGGTCACAATAGCAGAAGTCCAAAATCACTACCCTGAAACAAAACTATCTGGAACTCTGTAATAAAGCCAAAAGACAAATTAAAATTAAACTTGACAAAACAAATTACTATAAATCCATGCAGGAAAAATATGCCCACAGCCCTCAAAAATTCTGGGTCACAGAGACCACTGCACCCAGGGAAATCCACTACCCCTACCCCTGTACTACAAAATAAGCATGAGAACATTTATTATTTATTTAAATTTGTTGACCAGGAGTGTCCGACTGGACGTAGGTCCATTTTCAGCGAAGGCCCGGGGAGAAAAGCTCCACAGTAAAATAAACAGACAGTAGTAACATTGGATTACATAGCGATTAACAATTTAAAATAGCAATTACTTGCAACATATTTACAGATGAAGAACATAGTACATCAGTAGACAACTAGAATCTTTATCTGTGAAGTACATAACAGACGTTAACAAATGTTACAATGAGAAGTTCCTGCTGTATAATAAGTACTAGGCTTATGAGCATCTGAGCTTGCTGTAATCAAGGTAGTTCGTGGAGTGGAAAGAAAGGTAGTGGTGGAACATCCCCACTCAATTTAACAAATACTTTACCGAAACAGTCCAAGTCCTTGCCAACACCCAGAACCGTACTAGTAGTCCCATATTAATAGCTACCCCTACCCACCCCTGTTCACAAAACTATTCCCCCTGCTTTTCTTTACACCCAGTGCCCACCAAGGTAATAGCCAAGCTCCTCAAAAAACTTAAACCAACCACACTAGCAGCTGATAACTGAAGGAAGTCTGCTGGAAGATTAATAGCAGATGCCATAGCTTATCCTGTGTCCTTTCTTATAAATAGGTCAGTATTCAGAATGCAAGGTTCCTAACTTATGGAAAATCTCACATATTATCCCACTCCACAAAGGAGGTAACTCCCTTGAGCTCACCAACTATCGCCCGATCGCAATTCTATCTCCATTGTCAAACATTCTAGAGAGAGTAGCTCATACTCAACTAATGCAGTACCGCCTAAATAACAATCTACTGTCCAAATCTCAGCATGGCTTTAGACCTTCCCATAGCACTGCCACAGCATTACTCTCATTTACCAACGTAATCAATCAGCATAGAAACAACAAACTGTTTGTATCCTCCATATTCTTAGATTTATCTAAAGTCTTTGATATGGTTAACCATAATATGCTTCTCAAAACTCTTTCTACCCTTAACATAAGCTCCTCCACTATACCATGGTTCAACTGCTTCTTATTAGGCCGTCAGCAAGCAGTCCTATGGCAAGACCAACTGTCCCCCCTATTACCAGTATCCATAGGTGTCCCTCAGGGATCCATCCTCGGCCCCTTGCTTTTCTCCCTATTTGCAAACCAGATAGCTTCATCTTCCCTTTCTGCCTCAATAGTGCAATACGCAGATGACACCACCATTATATGTGCCGCCCCCACCCTACATGAGCTACAAACCCTAGCTCAAAATAACTTTACTTTAGCTGAAGCATGGTTCACTAACATCAAGCTCATTCTTAATCCCCCCCAAAAACGAGCTTATTCTCTTCAGTCCTGGAAGATCATCTCCCCTCAACAATGTATTTACCATAAAATCCAGAGATAATACCCAAATCTCCCCAACTATACACACACAACTACTAGGTGTTGAAATAGACCATAATCTAAAATTCGACATACACATAGCACAAATAGTCAAAGTAAACAAAAAGCTTGGTCTCCTTTTATAGCAATAGACAGTTCATCACTAAACATACCAAAGTCACTATTGCAAGAACTCATCTCTTATCCATCCTCCTTTATGCCTTCCCCATCATGACTAATCTTGACCACACCAAACTAAACAAAATGAATCTTGTTATAACAAGACAGCCAAGTTTGCAACTGGTGCCTCTCGTAGATCCCACCACCGTCATTCCCTCAAGCAGCTCAATTGGCTTGAGCTGCCTTAACTACTCCGACTCGATCAGCTCTCAATAGCACACACTCTACCACCTTCCTGACAAAACCCCAGCGCTTCAGTATCTAATCCAGCCCTACACCCACCACTAGAGCCTTAAGATCTAGTAACCAATACCTCTTAAATGTCATCAAACACAAAAATGATGCCGGTAAATCACTCTTTGCTTGCACTATTGCCAGAACCTGGAATTCGCTTCCAAGCCAAATTACTTCCACCACTTCTATGTTTGCATTTATTATCATGTATAATGCATAATGTACTATAGCTGTGTATATGTTTATATGTACTCTCTTATTTGTGCTCATATGTATTCTTTTATTCTTTGTCATATATGTCCTTCATGTACTTTACGTTATTTGGAGCTTTACTCCCCAGGCCTCTGCTGAAAATAGACCTGTGTCCAGTCAGACTTTCCCAGTAAACAAATGTAAAATAAAAATAAATAAATGCAGAGTTGCCTTCAGGTGAACATTTTGATTGCTAGATGAAAATGTCATTACATTCAGTGTTCTGTTATTTACTTGCTTCCCCTTGAAACATATTATTAGATCAAGCCAAGGGCCTTAGTCCAGTCATTTCTCTATGCAGAAGTAAGAAAAGGCAGATAAGTTGTGCTTGTATTGTGCTCTTATGTCCAGGCTTTCTTCTCTTTTTACATTACATTGCCTACGTTTTTTAAAACTGAACAAGAAGTAAGAAAGAAGGGAAAAAGGGCACCTGTTTACTTTAGTGTCACTATTGCACACAAAATAACTGTAAAAGCTTTACTTTATAACCTGCAGTATATGCCATGTTTTATAGAAATACTATTAAGAGCAGACTGCTTAATTTTTTCCATTCTTCTCTCCTTAATATTCTTCCAGACAGTAAGAACATGACATAGGGCTTATACTTTAAAGTCCCTTACAAGTTTGACAAAGTAAAAAAAAAATCAAATATTTCCAGGTTTTCGTGTTCCACCATATTTCACAAATTTGATTGATTACTTTGTAATCCCACATTTATTCATTAATTTCCAAGTTGCTGATTTTCTTCCTGTTGATCTCCATCTCCCAAATCCATCTTCTGGTTTGTTTCCATTATACTCCTGGTTCTTCTAGTCAACTTCTATACTTTTTCTGTCTCTCAAGCATTTTCCTTTGAAACATTGGAAAAGGTTTCACTGCCATAGTCTCACTGTGACCTTTATCGTCAGGAAAAATAAAAAGCAGAACTCCTTTCTGTTTGATAGCTCACTTTTGTTGGACAAACTTTTGTACTTCCTCCTCAGCATGTTCTGCATCAAAAATGACTTTGACCCTCTAGGAAAATTATTCTGAAGATAGGTGAATACAGCCGCTTGAATATCACACCTGCTTCTCAACGTTCCTTGTTTGGAATAAATTCACTCTTCAGCCTGATGTACAGTGCATAATTATTTTCTACAAACACACTACTTACTCCAGCTTTTAGTACTTTGTCCTTCTGCCACAGTTTTATCAGAATCCACTTTTTCTGCTGGTTGGATTGCATCTTTACTATTAAAGGTCTTGGCTGCTTCTTCATGGTCAGGTTTGGAGCATACGCCCTTTCACTTAACGACAACTGCTGTGGAATACCAGTGCAGTTGCGTATTTGTGCTTTCATAAAATTAGTACAGCCTGTTTCTTCTAGTTTCTCTGGTACAGCAGAAAATTTCTGGTTTTCCCCTGCGTGCTTTGCCCTCTAATTGTACCATGTTTGAAACATCTCTTCTAGCAGTCTCAGTCAACAAGCCTTTTTTTCATTTTGACCTCTGATTTTTGCAGTTATATGCAGCTGTGAGCACATATGACTTATTTTTTCCACCAGGTTACTGGAAGTCATGTCTTGCACCCAAGCTATAGCTGAACTGCTTTTTGCTGAACAGCTGCAGGATTCTTCACAGACAGTGTTTTCTTCTCCCCTTTAGTTGTTAATTTTCTTTCAGGTTCTCTAAATTTTTTTGCTGGCATCCCAGACAGTGCACTTACGAGTTAGTAACCGAAATTTTCCCAAAAAGACAAATCCATTGGCTCAGTTTTCTGAGTTTTTGTTTTCACACTGGGAGAGATGAAATTAAGCTGTTACTCAGCATGCAGTCATCTTGGAAGTTTTATTTGATTCTTTTTAGTACTAAAAGACAAGGACCTCAGACCCATTTTGGAGCTCAGGAAGTTGAACTGATTTGTCAAGCAGACCAATTTCCGAATGGTTGTAGTGCAGTACATTTTGCCTCCTCTGAGAAGGGATGACTGTGTGTGCTTGATTACAGCTCAAGGATGCTTGCTGTCCTATAAATATACCAGCGTATTCCAGGAGACTCCTGTACTTCTGTCTTGGAGCCAGTCTTTAACAGTTTCGAGCATTGCCCTTTGGTCTCACCACAGCTTCCTGGGTTTTCACCAAATGTATGGTGGTGGTAACAGCCTGGCTTAGACTGCAGGGGATCCAAGTTTTTCTGAACCTGGATGACTGGCTCCTGACAACTTCCATGAGGGTGTCCCTTATCAAAGCCAGAGATTCCTTGCTCCAGCTGTGTCTTTCTTTGGACTTGTCATAATTTATAGTTATGCCCAATCTGGAGCTGGTTAAGGTACTGGAATTTGATTGCCATTTGGAATACAGTCAGACTGCGAAGCTGCTACTCTGAGAGTATGCTTCTCAAATTCTTCTGTCTCTGAGACCTCCTGCGTCCTCAGTTCTGCATCTTCTTGGATATATGGCCGCTTCTGTCTAGTTCCTATGGCAAAATTCCCCATACAGGTACTCCAATGAATGTGTCTGTTCGGTTGCCTACCAGACTTGTCCAGTGGATTTCCCTGCTTCCCTCATGCAGGTCCTCCAGTGGACTGTGTCTGTTCAGTTGTCTACCAGACTTGTCCAGGGGATTTCCCTGCTTCCCTTACCAGCATCTGTCACCACCACTTTTGATGTTGGCTGGAATCTCTATTGATTGCAGAAGGTCGACCTTTTCTTTTCTAGCACCAGGCTATGACGAACATGAATGGTTCTCTTCCAGGGCAGGGGTGGGGAACATTCTGAGGGGGCGACTGTCCAGGGTTCCAGGTTTTAGTCTGAGGCCAGTCTTCATATCCACATTTTAGCGATGAGGGAGGTCCTCCTAGCATTATAGGCCTTTCAGGACCTTCTTCCCAAGGATTTAATGCCATTCAGACTTGCAAAGTATTGCTGGCACGATATTTGCTCTGTCACGAGGCTATGGGCGATGTCCTCTCAACGGTTCTGATTGGAACGAATATCCTGGGCAAGTCCGACATTTTGGAGGACAGTCTGAACAGATACATTCACCTGCCTCACTAGGGGTCTTGAAATCCAGAGATCAAGACATGAATTTTTATCCATTGGGGCACTCCTTGCTGTGATCAATTTGCTTCCGCATTTAACACCAAATTTAGCAGTTTCTTCACCCTGAGGGATATTACCAGTGTTTGGACCCCAGGTCTGCTATATACCTATCCACTGACACCACTGATAATCAAGTTTTGTTCAGAAGGCAGCCTGTTGCAGAACGACCGTGATCTTCATTGCTTGGTTCTGCCAGAGACAAGTAAGGTACCCTGTTTTTTTTACCTCACCTGTTTTATCTGCTCTAGGTACTGGACTATCCCTAAGGCCTATCTAACCCAGATCTCCACTCCGTCAAACGAACTTAATGGTTCCTCCAATTCCAGTGATGGCCAGAGATCCCAAGCTTTCTGAGAGGGTTATTGATATTCATTCTTTTCTTTCAGATGCCTTTCTGTAAGAAGGTGTATGCTACCAAATAGAAAAGGTCCTCCATATGGGCCTCTTCCAAGGTCTGGTTCCCTTTTCCACACCTTTCAATGCTATTTTTGATTTCTCTACTAGCCTTTTCACTCCAGCCTCAGTTATCCTGCTGTTAGGGTTCAAATAGCATCAATCTCCGACTTTCACATTGGTATGTGTGATATACTGATGGCCCTTAAGTTCAGGGCCGTCTTGAGGGGTACCTTCTCGCTATGACCTCCCATTCATGATCTGGTCCCTCCTTGGAATCTCAACCTTCTCTCACAAGTCTTCACCAGACTGCCTTTTGAACTGGTGGACACAAGTTTTCTAAAACTTTTGTCCTGGAAAACCCTTTTTGTGGTACTTGTTGCATCATTAAAGAGGGTATTTTGAGCTTCAAGCAGTATTCCTCATTCTCCCATATCTGGTTTTCCATAAGGACAGAGTCTTTTTAAGAACCAGCCATTCTTTCCTACCTAAGGTAGCCTCTGAGTGTAATATGAATCAGCCTATGCATTTACATGTTTTCTTTCCAAATTTCCTTAACAAGGGAGAGTATTTCTTCTCATTCTTTGGATGTTCACTGTCAACTGAGATTCGATTTGGACAGAACCAAAGATTTCAGAAAATCTAACCAGCTTTTTGTTTCCTTTTTCAAGACACAAACTTGGCAGGCCTGTTTCCAAAGTGACCCTATCCAGATGGCTTTCATATTATATCTCTTTCCCTTATTCTCAGAAAGGGATTTTTTTGCCTGTTGAGGCTCATTCCACCAGTGTGGCAGCTATTTCATTTTCCTTTTTCACTTGGGCATTTGTTGATGACATTTGTGCGGCAGCTGCCTGGTCTAACACTCATATCTTTGTGTCCCATTACAAATTGGACATTCAGTCTAGGTCAATATTTTCATTTGGTTCTACCATTTTGCAGAATATTCTGTCCTAGGGCATCTTTTGGATTGTTACTGGCTGGAGACACTGTCCCACAGGTTAGATGGAAGCAATAGACAACAATGGATACAAAAGTTATGTAGTTACTGTAACTATATATCTGTCTTGTCATCTTCCATCCTTCTCAACCATCCCTGTCTCTCTGCTTTCTCCACTCTGTGATTGTTGTTTGTGCCCCTGTCTTACTGTGTTGGCTAACCTCGAAACTCTGTCTGAGAGGGCCCTCTTGGTAACCTTTGCATGATGTCTCGATACGTTGTTTTTCCCTTTGGCTGTTGTTCTAGAGACAAGAATGGGGAAAACTCGATCTAAAAGTGAGAGCAGGGAGTTATGGGTAGAGGAGGCAGTGCTTTAGGACTGAAGGTTCTGAAAGTGCTAACATCAGATCCGATAACCCATATGTTGAGAAGTACTGAAGAAGACAAATTGAATCTGATGATGTCCTTCCATATCACTGTTGCAATATTCCTTACTCTAGGGATCCCCTGCCAAGGGCAGCCCGAAGTCTGGCCAGTATACCAAAGCCTTAAGATTTCTAGTACGTTACACTTATGCTCCCAGTTCTCAACGTAGGGCATAAAGGTGGCATGTGGACGTACATACCTCAGAACGTCTTTGCCACCAGTCCGAATGCCATCTTTAATCATTGGTCTGAACACTCCATCTGCTGCTTACCAGGCAATGTCAGATAAGTACCCCGTTGGTGTTTTTCATATCTTTGATTTCTTTACTTTTGTTGTGAGGTTACATGTCATCCAAAAAGGGAAAATGTCAGTGTGGGAGACCAGATTGCCATAAGAACCATCACAAGCAGTGTTTGGATGCTTCTCATGAATCGTACATCATGGCAGATTTGTCAGGTATTGGTTCCAAGATTCTTCATAGTCATCTTTTCTCTTTATCTACCTTGAGAACCAACATCTTAGGTTGTTGGTGCAAAGTGTAGTGGTAGAATCTTCCTGGCCTAAGGTTCCGCAGTCTACTGTGAAGAACAAAAAAGTTAAGGCAGATTCAGCTGCTGTACAACCTCCCCGGATGTCTCTCTCAAGGATGGTGAAAGCCCGGAGGATCATCCAGTCATTCCGCTGCAGTGACTGAGTACCATGGATCCAGT
>NC_056749.1:44189667-44207167 GCF_019279795.1 Protopterus annectens
GGGCCTAAAAATGTTGGTGTCATTCAAAGGGGATCCAGTGTCTGTCAGCCTGGGATGACATGATCGACAAGCCACGTTGCTTCGCTAGGGACGGCTTGCACCTGTCACCACTGGGCTTTCGGATATTGGCAAAGGCTCTTGCCACCCCCATAGTGCCTTTTTAGGCAAGGCTCAAAAGTCAAACCCACCCCCATAGACAGCACAAGGAACAAGAAACTAAGGGTAATGCTGCTAAACGCCAGAAGTCTTAACCTCAAGATGCACGCACTTGAAGCTCTCCTCGGTATGGAGAACATCGATATTTGTGCAGTGACAGAAACCTGGTTCAAGGCTCCAGAGAGCACCCCAGCGCTACCAGGCTATACCTCGTATCATGCTTTTCGGCCCCAAAACCCGGACCGAACCACAAAAGGAGGGTGAGTTTCCATATTTATTAAGGATATCCACACCTCCAGGTTAGTGGCATTGCACGAAGTATCGGAGACCATCCATGTGCAACTAACAGTGGGCAAGACTGCTTTTCAGTTTATAGCATCCTACAGACCACCCTCTCAAAGTCAGGAATCCCATTCGGCTTTCCTGAAAACATTGGAGAACATGAAGATCTCTCCGAACACCATTATATTGGGCAACTTCAACTACCCAAACATTGACTGGGAGCACTACTCAAGCCCCAGCACCTTAGCCCAAAGATTCCTGGAAATTATAATCTCAAATGCTATGGAACAACTAGTCACCACTCCCATAAGAGGGGACAACATACTAGACCTGATCATTACCAACATGGGGACTCTATGCTCCACACCAGAAGTATATCCCTCATTGGTAATATCAGACCATAAATTAATTTCACTGGATGCCACATCCCGACCCCAACCCCAGCCCAGAAAAACCACAGTGAAAAACTTTTCAAAAGCGAACTTCTTACTTCTCAAAACCAAAGTGGAATCCTTCAAGGCCCCAGGGCCAGTGGAAACTACAGCCCAAACTGCAGAATCCCATATAAATGCATTCTACGGACATCTCCAGGAATGCATGGATCATGCTATCCCAAACAAAACCAAGACCCAATCATCCAAAGGCAGGCGTCCAGTCTAGTGGACCCCTGCCGTAAATAAACTGTACAACAGAAGGAGGAAGCTACTACATGATACAGCAAAATCCCTAATAGGGAAGGCATCTCTGATCAGTACTAGCACAAAATTACGATCCCTCATAAAATCCTCCAAGGCCAGCTTTGAGAGAAATATTGCACAGGACACCAAAGACAATCATAAGGCTTTTTTCAGTTATGTTAGAAACCTGGGATGCAACTCCCAGACTTGTTCTGAGTTGATTCTAAATGACAAAAAATACACTGAACCCACAGACATCGCCAATATCCTGGCAGACAGGTTCAGTGCAAACTTCTCCACCCCCTCCCCCCCAAAAGAGCAAGTATCTATCCCGGCAGAGAGCTTCCTCCCAAACATCTCAGATGCTCAAGTGAAGGCTGCCCTCTCCAAAGCAAAAAACACTGCTTCCATGGGACCAGATGGTGTCCCAGGTTGCGTCCTATGTGAACTACAAGAGGAACTAATCCCTCAAATAAAACAGCTATACACTCTCAGCCTCACTACAGGATATGTGCCCACAGAGTGGCGTACAGCAACAGTGGTCCCACTCCACAAAGGTGGAGCCTCTACGGACCCTGGAAACTATCGCCCCATAAGCCTGACTAGCTTAGTCTGCAAGGCTCTGGGGAGGATCATCATGGAGCTCATAAACAAAGACATTGGGGACCTACAGACACTAGATCCTACCCAGTTCGGCTTTGTCAAGGGCAGATCCTGCCTTTTGAACCTGGTTGACTTCTTTGAAACAGTCACCAAAGCCATAGATGAAGGGAAGGTAGTCCACACAGCCTATCTGGACCTTGCAAAGGCATTTGACGCAATACCCCACTCGGGCATCATAGATAAGCTATCCAGCTTAAATATAAACCCCTATGTCACAAGGTGGGTCGCAAACTGGCTCAAAGACAGAACCCACAAAGTGAGAGTTGCTGGAGCCATGTCAGACTCGAAACCGGTCACAAGTGGCATCCCACAGGGTACTGTCCTGGGGCCACTCTTGTTCGGTATATACTTTTCCGAGGTTCAGGCAAACGTGGGAGGACTATGGCTCACCAAGTTCGCAGACGACTGCAAACTGGGCGCCATAATCAACTCTCCAGCTGACACAAACATCCTTCAAAAAGGTCTCAGAGACAGATAACTGGTGCCAGCGCCATGGTTTAAAGCTAAATGCCAAAAAATGTATAGTCATACCCTTTGGCAAAAACAATGTGCCCACAAATTACCACATAGGCGGAAACCTATTAAGTACAGAGAAAGTTATTAGGGACCTGGGGACCCAAGTTGATAGCAATCTCTCCTTTGAAAACCACATTGCCAAAGTGGTTAGAAAGACCTTCTACATAGCCCACCTCATCACGAAGGGTTTCACATCTAGATCAAGAGAGGTAATCGTGCCCCTTTATTCATCCCTCATCAGGCCCATCATAGAATACAATGCCCCTTTTGGGATGTACCTTACCCGACACCTGCAGCAATTATAAAGACCCCAAAAGTATCTCACCAAGAGGATCAAGGGTTTCAAACAGATGCCATATGCTGCTCGGTTAAAAAAAAACTCCAGCTCTACTCAGTTGCATACCGCCTACTTCGAGGCAATCTATGCCTGACATACAAAGCTATGTCAAATCCAGAATTAATGGACATGCTCCATCTCAGTAAATCTAAATCCCTTAGAGCCACACCCTTGAGGGACTTGAACCTCAGCACAGAAATAAATAGAACTTGCTGGAGGGACAGGTTCATAACCCAGAGGCTCCCTTCGCTCTGAAATAGAATTCCAGTTCATGTGAGGCAGAGCACCTCACTGAATCTCTTCAAGAAGAATCTCGATAAGTGGATGGGGGATCGTAGGTTTGTCCCAGGGATTACTCCCGTGTCAGTATTAGACAGAGGCACAGTAAACTAAACCTTAAAAAGGGCACAGTATACTCAAATCAAGGGGTGGCGTAAGCCATACAGAATCGGGCTAGGCTTATAATTGCCCCAGGGCAGATAGCCTAGTATGAACCTATGAACCTAAGAAACAGTAAAACCAATGGTAAAGACAAAGTTCTGCTCTATCGGGGCATTGCCTTGGATTTCTGTCTGCTGTTTGTGACGTCAGTATGAGAGTTTCTCAAAATTCTAAGTCTTTTGGCATCTGTTCTCCTCATGAGGAAAAACTGAATGGTACCCAGCACCCTTATCCAGATTTCCAGATACCGGGAGAAGGTTTTGTAGAGCAGGAACTGCAGTGGTGGAGGCATCAGCTGTCTGTAAATCCCAGACTCCTTTCTCTCTTCAGGTCCCAGTCTGATCTGTCCAGATGGATTTTTCAGATTTTGCATGGGGAGCAGTGTCCATGGGAGTTCATGGACTCTTCTATTCTAGAGGCAGCAAACCTAGTCCTTTGTTCATACCTTCACTAAACGCTACAAACTGGATTCATTTTCAAGGTCCGAAAAAGCTTTTTTTAGGATCATTCTTCAGGGGCTTCTGGATCCTTCTTCTGTCTCCCAGGTAGGGGAAAGCTTTGGGAATCTACCTAAATTGCCACGGAGGCAGTGAGAATGATGAACATAGTGCAGTTGCAGAAGTCCTATTTACCTGTAATAGTTTCAATTCCTGACTGCTTCAGTGGTAGCACCCAACTGCCATCCCCAGATTGTGCATAGTTGAGGTGGGTGTCAACCTGTTTGATTTGGTTGATGATGGATTTGTTTTTTATATGGTGTTGTGATTGGCTGGGAATTTACTTTTGATTCAGCTAGTTTCCTGTATTTCTTTGTGGAAACGAATAAGGCTGAATTCAAACCTCAAAGGAAGAGAGTACACTTCCTCTCAGGATATGCTTAGTCATTCATTTGTTAAAAAATAGTGCGGGGGGCTCAGCTTTTGAAAGCTGGCCAATATGAGATTACTATATTTGTTTTTCCAAACATCTTTATTAAATGTGCACATATGACAAAGGCAGTCTTACATTTATATAAACGAAAAACATACAAAATTATATCACTTTAGTTGTAGTTTACATCACAGACACCATCGAAAAAACTGTTGTTGTAAACACTATACATCACTTATAAACCATCCAGTCATTGTCAGTTAAGCATTATATAGCTCATTCAAATCGTACCTCGTAAACCTTGTTCCTGCTCTGCATATATTGTTCCCACAATTCCCATTTTTCCTATGTAGTTTGCTCCTACCCTTTTCTAAAGATCCCAATTCCATTTGTTTTATCTCTGTTACTATATTCACTACTTCTAGTAAAGTTGGTCTAGACTTAGATTTCCATTTACTAGTAATTGCTTTTTTGGCAGCAACCATAATTAGACTCTGCAAGGCCTTTCTATGTCTAGGCAATTCCAATTCTGTAACACAACTCAAAAAATCATTTCCCCAGTCAATCCAGTCCACTTACCCAGCATCTCAGAGCGGTCTGCAGGGAATCCCAAAAGTCTTTCAGGTCATCATACTTCCAAAAAATATGTTCCGAACTGCCTCTTTCTTGCCCATCACACCTCCAGAATTTGCTATCCACCCGAGGAAAAATTCTTATAGGTCCGTAGGTTGGTACTAGGCAATTGGCCCTAGGGCCTGTACAAGCCTAGCCATAACAATTCCCTGGCTATTTCTTCCCCAATGTATTTACTTCCCTGGACCCCTGTCTAGCAGGGCGACTGACATGATCCCCGGGGTGAATTTCCTATCTCTCATCTCATCATCAAGGTTCCTTTTGAAGAGGGCCAAAGAGGTGCTCTGCTTGACATGTATGGGCAGTCTATTCCAGAGTCTGGGGAGTCACTGGGTCAGGAGCGTATCCCTCCAGCATGTTTTGTTCATTGTGATGACAAGGTTTAGATCCCTGGAGCGTGTGTCTCTGAGGGATTGGGATTTCTTTAAGAGTAGCATGTCTAACAGCTCTGGGTTTGACATGGCCTTGTATGTTGAGCAGAGATCGCCTCTGAGTAGATGATATGCGACAGAGTATAGGTGGAGATTTTTTTTAGACAGTCACCATAGGGCATCTGCTTTAGGCCTGTGATTCTTTTAGTGAGGTATTTCTGAGGCCTTTCCAGTTGTTGCAGGTGTCTTGAGAGGTACATACCTAATGGGCCATTGTATTCTATAATGGGTCTAATGACGGATGAATACAGTGGGACAATGACCTCCTGTTTTCTGGATGAAAAGCCCTTAGTGATGTGGTGTGCCACATAGAAGTATTTCCTGACAGCAGGATTTCCTGACAGCTGTGGCAATGTGGTTATCGAAGGTGAGACCACTGTCCACCTGTGTCCCTAAATCTCATCACACTTTCGGTGTTTAGTGTACTGCCACCTATGTGGTAATTCATGGGTACATGTATTTTCCCAAAGGGGACAACTATACATTTCTTGGCATTGAGCTTGAGCCCATGGCTGTGGCACCAAGCATAGAATATCCACATCAGACTTTGGAGTCTACTTGGGGTATAAAAATTCTTGTGTAAACACTTCAGACAACGATCCTAAATCTTCTAGACTTTGTTGCGTATTTGGGAGATATACATATATCTCCCATTTGTCTCTTTGTGAATTACTTATCCAGTCTCTATTCCCAATCCCTTCTAAGCTTGTCTGATTGATTCTTATAGTTATCATGCAATATTTTATATGCTTTACTAATTATTCCTTTTTTTAACAGCAGCTTCTGTTCTGGATTCTATTAAAAATTTTACCAGTGCTGGTCTTTCACTTAGTGCTCTATTTTTTTCTCTTTGCCTGTACTCTGATATCCATTCTTGATAGGGAAGGCAATCTCAAACCTGCAGTCCAAATACATTCTTGGCCTCTTCCCATTCTGTCACCTTTCCCTTTCTAGTTATTTGCTCCCAGTACCTTGGTTCATTTGCCAGTTTTCTCCAATAAATTCCAACCCCTCTTGCCTATTATCTGTATCCCTGACCACAGTCAAAACCTATCGGCAAAATCTCTTCTCTGCATTCTCGTGCTGGTTTGGTTCTTAGAATACTCCCTGCTATTTTATGAATATAACACTCTGTATAATTTTGGTTGTTCTTAGGAGTCTGCATCCAAAATCCCAGTCTCTCCTTATTTCTTGAGCTTTCCCCCTCTGTCAGCATCATTCCTTTCTACTTTGAATTATAGTTTTCTGCTTGTGCTGTGTATAAGGGCCTTAACTGTGTTGCTCTAAAATACCTCTTCAAATTAGGTAATCCTACTCCACCTTGTTCTATTGGTAGAATCAGTTTATCCCACTTGACCCTTGTTGTCTTCCCTTCCCAGATAAAATCCTTTAACTCTTTTTTTTTTAATTGCTATCCACAACTTCTCTTCCAGTTGATAAGCTTGCCTGACCTGTGTATAAGACTAAAGGAACTAAAAACATTTTAATGGCTTAGTGCTGGATTACCTTGGTAGATAACCCAAAATGCCACTAAGGTTGTTAGGAATTTGAGCATCTGCTGTTACAAGTAAGTAGGACTTGTTCCACTACACTTTTTGAAGATTGTAAAGGAATGTTAGTGAAAAACAAAAAGTTAGAAAAACACACTAATGAATCAAGAATTATGCAAAATCAAGTTAATAGCTGAAACAGCAGTGTGGCCGGGGCACGCCCATGAGATGGCTTGTATGCACAACAGCTTGTAACAGCACAGCGGGTTTGAAAGAACAATGAAAGGAAAACGTTTTGGGAATGTGTAGGGAATGACGATAAAGATGGAGGAAGTGAGAGACGAAGGTCTGAGTGGATGTAATGGAAGTCTGCAGCAGTCACGTGGTTATATAAAATAGTGTAAAAAACAGATGAGTAAGTAGAGAAGCCATAGCAGGAAAATTGCAATAAAAATAAAAGAAATAGGAAGGGTGGTTTATGCTGGTTTAATAGAAGCAAGAAGTCAGTTCCAGAGGAGATGGGAATTTAATCAGCATATAAAATGGAATAATCTAGGGAGTTGCATGGAAAAGATCACATGGCATTGCAGTGTAAACATAAGTATGGGACCAGCAAGCGAGAATATATTTCAGGTGGTTGCTTAAACCAGAAATCTTTACAAAAGGAAAAAGAAAACAAATGATATTTTACTTGCTGCTGATATGAAGACGAAGCATCAGATTTAGTGTGCATTTTTATTGCATAAATTGTATCTGAATTGTAATATGCAAGAAATGTGAAGAAATATTCACTAAGGAAATCAAATTATCTTGGCTTTTTTGCATAAAGGAGATAAGTGACAATTGCGTAGAACTGGCAAAAGATAAAAAATCTAGCTAGGTGGTGGAAAATAATTTATAAACGGACATGAATGTTAACAAAAAGCATCTTAATTCTTACAAGCTTTACCCTAAAAGTTTATAGATTACAAGGATGACTAAGAAATGGTTAACAAAGAATGGAAGGAGGTATTCGAATATGGTAAAGTGGACAGCAGTAATATAAACATGTTAGTAATACAAGGACATGGGGCTAACCTGTCTTGTCTGGTTGCAAAATGACTAAATAAAATAAAAAAGATATAGATGAAAAAAAATCCCTGAAGCCGCCTCTGGCTTTTTCTTTCATCTTATCCCAGGAAGTGCAATGAAGATGTGTGCTAATACTTCATGGGCTTCTGTTTTGCAACAGAGTTTTTTCATAGATTCATAGATTAGTACTAAGCTAACTGCCCTTGCGAGCCATTTTAAGCCTAGCCAATTATCTCTTGTGAGACTCGAACCCTGCACTTTGTGTTTATAAGGCAAACACCTTAACCATTAGGCCACCCTCCCAACCTAGGTGATAGGAAACTTTAGTGAGGCAGCATGCTTCTCAATGTTTTGTCTTTTTGTTAATGATTGGATAAGTATTAGGAAGGGCACTTACTGGCTTTTTCAAATGGGAATATGGTAAAATAGTGGATCATGCACACTCCACTTGTATATTTTGCCAGTAATGAAATTAATTAACTTATGTCATTGGTTCGATTCAGATGTCCTTCATAAATAACATAAAATCAGTACCTAGTGAAAAACAGTAATAACCAGATTTGAGTAATGGCTCTGTGGGCTGATGAGGTTAAATAACATGCGATTCAAGTGCCCATGGTTTGTTTGCCATGGATTGGAGAAAGGGTTCATGGAGTGGTGAGGACATGGGATGATGTTTCACTGTTGCAGTATCCCTGGCTACTTCTAATGCTGAGGTAGACCATGAAAGAGGGCAACCCTCTATAAAGAGACATTAGAGGTACACTTGCAAGTGGTGGGAAGAAGGTGGATGAATCAAACTTATAAGTGCCCCCAATTGTTCTGTATTCTGTGTCTATACAGCTTGTTTTGTTAACTTGTCTTGAATTTCATTGGATAATGACATTTTCTATTTTTAAACTAGCAGATCTTCTAAACATCGCGCTGTTGAAGTGTTTGATTCCATTTTCCACTGTACCCGACAAAGCTGTCGTCGATGCTGTGTCCTGGATGTGTACTGCAAAACCATCTACCAGAACAAAGGTATGTCTCTTTTAAACTACCAAACATTTCCTTTACATTTAACAGTACCTTTTTTTCTGGTAAACCTGTGGCAGAAATGTACATTTATTCATCCATTTCATACTGATTTCTATAGAATAAGAGACCTACTTCAGTTTAGTTAAAAAAGCTCATATTTCAGATGTGATTCAAGAAAATAAAACAGCCAGGCTATGCCATGAGCGTCATGAGAAACAACATGCGTTACTTATTCATGCATTCTCTGTGATCCATGGTAGGCCAGCTGGGTGAACAAGAGGCTCCTTTTCTGTGTCAGCCCAAAGCAAAGCTCCAAAACTATTACATTTCAACAGTATTCCTGTCAAATAAAATATGTAGCAAACAGAAGTGCAAGACAAATGTAGAAAGGTTAACATATATAGACACAAGACAATGGAAATTTGTACAGTACTGTTTTAAATGTATGTTTACAAAGAAAACTTTTAGTAGCAGGCGATAAAGAACAAGTGAGAGGTAGGAAAGAAAGAATGTTTTAAGAGTAAGTAGAATTATGTTGGATGGATGGTAGGGAGAGGTAGAGACTTAATACATGTCTTATTAGATTGAGTCATTTTCACCTCTCCTTCTCTGAATTTTCCAGTGGTTTTGCTATTCCCTTGCCATTTTCGGTAATAAACAAGGCAAATGGTATCAGCAAAATGCTGGTAAGGGAGGTTTTAAAAAGAAAGCAGGACCCCCCCCCCCCCCAGAACAAAGGACAGTCAAATAAGTCAGAATGTGTAAGGCACCTTGTTCCTCCTACCACAGTGGCAGTCCTTTATCCCTTCCAGAAAGTCTGAATCTCCGTTTCTGTCTTTGGAAACAAATTGTTTCAGACAAATGTGTTCTGAGACTGATTCAGCAGGGCTAAGGATAGCAGTGGGAGGAAATCCCAGGGCTAATGATAGCAGTGGGAGTAAATCCTAGGGCTAAGGATAGCAGTGGGAGGAAATCCCAGGGCCAATGATAGCAGTAGGAGGAAATCCCAGGGCCAAGGATAGCAGTGGGAGGAAATCCCAGGGCCAAGGATAGCAGTGGGAGGAAATCCCAGGGCCAAGGATAGCAGTGGGAGGAAATCCTAGGGCTAAGGATAGCAGTGGGAGGAAATCCCAGCGCCAAGGATAGCAGTGGGAGGAAATCCCAGCGCCAAGGATAGCAGTGGGAGGAAATCCCAGGGCCAAGCATAGCAGTGGGAGGAAATACCAGGGCCAAGGATATTAGTGGGAGGAAATCCCAGGGCCAAGGATAGCAGTGGGAGGAAATCCCCTTCTCACCTGCTATCCTACAGCACATGCTTTCTCAGGGAAGAATAGAAACTGTTCCTTCTTCCTAGTTGGGAAGGATGTTCTTCGTGTTTCACTGTTGCATTACATTTGGGTAATCTGCTGGCAGGTTGCCCTCAGTCGGCCTGATTAACAAAGTCTTGGGTCCTGCGTCGGTTGCTGTCCCTTCTTCCCTGACGTCAGATCGTCAGGGGTATAAAACATGCAGCCGACGCCATTACATCAGTCTTTCTTGCAGTGTGGTGCCCGAAGCAGAAGCAGTTTGCAAGTGCCAGTCGGCCGACTCCTGAAATTTTCGTTTTCGAGTTTCAAAGCCGAAGTCTTCAACTTAAACCTAAGTACCCCGTTGGGGAAACTTTTTCTTGCTCCTTACCGATGTCGGTAAAAGTTAATAATCGCATTACTTGTGGAAAGCAAATACCTCATAAAGATTTTCATTCGTACTGTATTCCTTGCCTAGGCCCTGACCACGATGTACCTTGCTGTCAGTTTTGTGCTTTATTTAATCAGCGCACTCTCCGTCGTCGGTACATTTTTGCCTCTAAATATTTTGGTTCTCGGTTTAATTACCCAGAAATGACATTGGTTAGCCATCTGACTACCGGGATTCCGAAAAAACACGAAGGTAAAGACAGGATGTCGAGGTCCAAAACGACCGCCGACGCTTCTCCTAAGCCAGTCGCCAGTACTCTGTGTGGCGCTTTCGCAGCCCCTGATACCAGCTACTTCTGACTCGCAGGCCTCTACTGAGACCCATTCGGGGTCTGGTATGCCGTGAGATACTTCACCTATGGAACCTGCGAATGTCTCTACCCTGGATGGGTCTGGAGCCGCTGTGCAGGTACCGGCTTCTGAGGGTGTATTCAGGCCTACAGACTTGCATATTATACCGACTCCACCGTCTATACTAAGGCCTAAATCTCGATCCATGTCTAAAAATCCGACGCCCAGTCAGGACCACCTGTTTAGCAATAAGGCTGAAGAAGTTCTAAAAAAGATGGAAGATAAAGCTAAATCTATGCAAACTGTAAAAGATTTCTTGCAAGTGCACCCTCCAAGATTTAGTAGGCACTGGCCTACTAAGAATTGGTCCTTTCCAGCACCTTCCAGACCCTCTCAAGCCAAACCCAGACACACCAAAAGCACCAGGTTTCAGTCCCATAGGACTCTCAGCACTAAGCAATGGCGGGCCTCCACTTCCAAATCTGGAAATAACAAGAATAACCCCCTATGGTAAACAGTCTCAATGACATTCCTTTAAAATTACCAAGCACTTACCTTTTAGCCGCCCCTTTGGGGGGAAAGATTGCTCTTCATGCAAAAAACTGGGAACTCATAACCCAGAACAAATGGGTTTTAAATAGTGTCCCAGGGATACAGATTTCATTTCCACACGTTGCCAACACCATACGGGTGGCCAGACCTGCCCCCAAATCAGTGGGCAGAGGCTCAAAAACAAGTACTTTCCCTCTTAAACATGGGGGCTATTCAATCGGTACTAGAAGAGGAAAGGGGACAAGGTTTGTATTCCAGGCTTTTCCTTGTCCCAGAAAAGACAAATCATGGTGTCCAATTCTGGACCTGTCTACTCTAAACACCTTTCTGGACATTCCAAAATTCAAGATGCTGACTCTTCAATTACTTCTTATGCTAGGCAAAGATGCCTGATTGGCAACTCTAGATTTAAAAGAAGCTTACCTGCATATCCCAATCAGGAAATCTTGCAGAAGATACCTATGCTTCAAAGCAGGCTACTTGCATTATCAGTTCTCTTCACTGCCCTTTGGCTTGTCTACTGCGCCCAGAGTATTCACAAAGTGCCTGGCTCCAGTAATTGCATTTTGCAGGCAAAGAAATATTCAAATATATCCATACCTGGACGATTGTCTAATTCAGGCAGAAAACCAGGCCATACTTATAAGTCATTTGGCGTTTGTAAAAAGGCTTCTATCTTTTCTGGGGTACACCATAAACGAAAAGAAGTCACAACTGGGTACCCTCTCAACAGATTACATTCCTGGGTGCAAGCTTGAATACAACTGCCCAGATGGCTTTCCTCACACCAGAAAAACAAATTCATTTGGTAACCTACTTCAAACAAGTGGCCACAAAAACCCTGCTATCTGCAAGACAAATACTGCAAGCCTTGGGGTTCATGGCCTCCTGCATTCTTCTAATTTCATATGCAAGACTGCATATGAGGAAACTTCAGTGGTACTTAAAAAGTCTATGGAGTCAACATTGTCATAGCCTGGAAACCATGATTCCTATCATACCTTGCCTATGCCTGGAGTTCCTATGGTGGGCAGAGGCCTGCCACCAAGACAAGGGACTGCCATTCACACTACCCCCTGCCGCCCAAACCCTAACTACAGATGCATCAGACTATGCATGGGGGGGGGGGTTCACCTGGCAGGGAAGTGCATTCAGGGCAAATGGAACCCAAATCAAATGCACCTACATATCAGTCAAAAAGAAATGTTAGCTGTACAGAATGCTCTGACAGCCTTCAAGGACTACATTCTTCCAGGACAACTAATGGTAAAGACTGACAACACCACGGTTATGTGGTACATAAGCAGGGAGGTACACATTCCTACCCTCTATGCCGACTAGCCATGGCATTGTGGAACACGGCCTTGAGCTACCAAGTGCACCTACAAGCTCAGTTCCTGCCAGGAAAATTGAATACACTGGCAGCCGGACTAAGCGGAAATTTCATGGACCCACATGAGTGGAAACTGGAACCATGGATTTTCCAACATGTTGACAAGCAAATGAGGAGCCCAGACATAGATCTATTTGCCTACCCCACAACTACCAGTCGGACAAATTTTGCACAAGGACTCCCCACAAAAAAGCCTTGAAAGTGGATGCTCTGTCAGGCTACGCCATCACCCTCTGCCTCTGCTCTCCAAAGTCCTGCTAGAAGTCAAACAGGACAAACCAAGAATGATTTTGATTGCTCCAGACTGGCCACGTCAACACTGGTACCCACTCCTGCTCAGTGCGTCACAAATATCTCCATGGCACCTGCCTCAGACACCTTCCTTGCTGGCTCAGCAGGAGAACCAAATTCTGCACCCTCCGCTTCCAGCATTGAACCTTGCAGCTTGGCTAATCACTTAACTTCTAAAATACCAAAACAAAACGAATCAGCAAGAAGGTTCCAGAATCAAACCAGCGTGAGATGAATAAAGAAACTAGTTAATTGTATTATGTTAAGCGCTTTTCGTCGCCCGCTATTGGGGCAACTTCATCAACTTAATCACTTAACTTCACCCTTAGCATCCCTCAGCAAACCTGTGATGGATGTCATATTGGAGGCGAGAAGACCTAGTACTAGAAAATCTTATGCTGACAAATGGAAAAGATTCTGTGCCTGGAACCAATCTTTAGGGATGAGCACAGCAACGCCCAGTTTATCTCAGATTTGTAATACTTAACTGAGATGCTTCACAAGGGCCTGTCTTTTTTTCCTCTATTAAAATCCAAGCTTCAGCTAATTCAGCTCACTATAACACAGAACCACCTCTCTTTTCTCATCCCCTGCTCAAGCAGTATCTCAGAGGGGCAAAGAACTTGAGACCACCCGGGAGAGCTCCTACCCCTGCCTGGGACCTTAACTTTGTTTTGGAGAAGCTCACCCTACCTCCTTTCGAGCCAACTGCTACTGCAGACTTGAAATGTCTTTCCTGGAAAACAGCCTTCCTCTTAGCAATCACTTCAGCTAGAAGGATATCTGAATTACAGGCCCTTATGGCAGTGGAGCCTTTCATCATCTTTCATGTGGACAGGGCATCTCTGAGGACCAGTCCATCCTTCATGCCCAGGGTGGTTTGCAGTGTGGCTCTTAATCAGTCCATTTATTTGCCAACCTTCTATCCCAATCCACAGAACAAAGGGGAACGGATTCTGCATTCCTTGGACATGCAGAAACAACTTAGATTCTACTTGGACCAAACTAAATTTCAAAGAAAATCTGAACAATTGCTAGTAGCACTTGCTGCGGGGGCAGAGGGGAAGGCTATTTCAAAACAAACCATTTCTAATTGGATAAGCCATTGCATTCATTTCTGCTATAAGCACCATAAGCACCATGGAAAAACCTATCCCTCAGGGGATCAGATCTCACTCCACCAGGGCTGCGTCTACTTCTGCAGCCTTTCTCAGTGGTGTTCCTACCAGGGATATCCTAGAAGCTGCTACCTGGAGTTCTGTACATGCTTTCACCAAGCATTATCATTTACCAATTTTCTCTAAATCCAGAGCTGGGTTTGCCACTGCTGTCTTGCAGGGCCTTATAGCTGGCCCTAATGCTGTATAAATTCCTCCTCCCAACCATAGCTTTGGGAATCTACCCAAATGTAATGACTGCAGCAGTGAAACACGAAGAACATAGTGCAGTTGTGTACACTTACCATAAATGCAGATGTTCGAGTGTATTCACTGTTGCAGTCCTGGTTACCCTCCCTCCAGCCCCCTGTTTTTCTCTGACTATACCTCTACTTTCTTTTTCTATGCTTAAAAGCCTTTTTGGTGTATTTGCTTTTGGTTGGAGGTATATTTTTGTGTTTTTGATTTTATTTGCTCCCCATTTGGGGGGCACCTGACATCTGGGGCAAGAAATACTGATGTAATGGCATCGGCTGCATGTTTTATACCCCTGACGACCTGACGTCATGGAAGAAGGGACAGCAACCGATGCAGGACCCAAGACTTTGTTAATCAGGCCGACTGAGGGCAAACTGCCAGCAGATTACCCAAATGTAATGACTGCAACAGTGAATACACTCAAACATCTACATTTATGGTAAGTGTACACAACTGTACCACCCCCCCCCCCCCAAGAATGCTTCCGGTGTCAAAAAAAGAAAATCCCTGAAGATCAGTTTTAGAGCTTTCTTTTCTAAACCTATTTTTGATGGTGACCAGATTGAAAACACTTTTAGTACACAGCCTCTTACCCCTTTTTTCCTTATTTGAGTTTTTTTTTTTTTTTTTGAAGGGGGGGAGGTAACCTTGGATTTAAAAGATACTTATTTTATTCATATCCATCCAGACCTCCGAGGTTTCCTAAGGTTTTATGTGTCTGGATCACATTGTCATTTATCTGCCTTACCCTTTGGGTTATGCACTCCTCTGAAAGAGTTCATAAAATGTCTGGCTCTAGTTGTAGCACATTGCAGGCTACAGAGTAGCCGCATTCTTTCCAAATTTAAACAACTTTCTTATTTTTGTAGAGTATTTTTCAAATTGTCAAGAATATCTCACTTTTGTGTGCCTTACTTGTTCTGTCATGGTGGTGTTGGCATAGACAACATGTCAGTAGTTGTGCTGTGATGAGGATGGAAGCCTTGTTGAGAACTTGCATATGAATATCTTTTTCTAATATTTTTGTTTTTGGGGGGGGGTAAAATGACAGCCTATGGTTTCAAAGTTTTTTATTGTTTCCACCCTTGTGCAGTGGACTAATGAATGTTTTTTTTTTTCCAATAGCAAGGGGTAATTTATTTTTAGATATGGACTGATTTATCAGAATTGAAAGTGGTCATGCAGTAACCTCTGCTGCTCGTTTAATATATTTGCCAGGTAGATTGACTGGGACAGTTGTAGTAGGGTTCAATGTGGGGATTGGTTGGAAGTAGAAATGTTGGATATTATTTGAATAAGGGCATCAAGTTCTTGATTTGTTGCCTGGTTGGTTAATGACTGCACCGTCTGTATAAAGCTGGTATTGAATTGGTTGGCTATGATATAATTTTGTTTCTGTGTGTTTGATGTTGGCTGTGTATCTTGTCATGGATTTAACAGTTTATTGATTGAGGTGCAGAATAGTTTTGGATTATTAGTGTGCATGTTTTGACTGTTTGAGTCGCAGGCTTTCCTGTCTTTGGTGCCAAGTTGTTTTGCTAGTTTCTTAATTGTCTATATGTTAGTAAAGTGAGAGTTTGTTTTTTTTCCCCCAAGACCTTCAATGCTTTTTGTCTCTTTTCATGAGTTTAGTTGTTAAGGATAGGCATGGGTTGATATTTTAGGCTGTATTTCATCTGTTTTATATTTATTAATAAACCTGAATGTTTAATATTTGCACAAGATTTGATGCTGAGTGGACCTGTAGAGTTGAAGTCGTTTTCTTTGTATGGTGAAGTAGTAGTTTAGAATGAAAATAATTTGCAAAATATTTGAATAATAGATGTGAGTTTGCATTCTTTACAATAGAATTTTTAGAATATGTATGCAACTTTTCAGATGTGCAGGTTTATAACAATATTACAAGAGAAATTCAAGCATGAGTTCACAAAAAGTTAAAGGTAATAATTGTTTACAGAGGGATACCATGCATCCTAAGAACATATTGCTTGGTCAGAGAAGTACATTTTGGAGAGAACTACAACTGAAGGAATTTTATATAAATTTAGGAATAGGCCTTGGAATAATTAATCCAAAGATGATATAAATTTAAGAGAAGCTAGTGAAGCAAAGGATAATATGGTGAATTTAAGCTTAGAGTTAAACTAACCATTCAATGATGTGGTTTCCACTTACTTATGGATATGGAACCAATGGCATATATATATATATATATATATATATATATATATATATATATATATATATATATACTATTATAAAATTGGACTGGGGTGTTTTAACTAAATATACTGATGTAAAAAAGCATATTACTCCAAAGTACAATTAGCTATGTGGTAAGAGTGAAAATTCTCCAAGTATAGGAGTTAGTAAGAGGGGTACTTTTCCATTATCGGGGCAACAGCTGTAAAGCGCTACCCTGTGCACTCAATGATCTCCTTAGCCTATGTTATTAATCTTCCATATGTAAGTATGAACTCAGCTTGATTACAACGGTGGAAAACAAGGCTTTCTGTAGCTCTAATTTTATTGACATGGTTACTGTTGTCAGTCGACCCATTTGTTCTTGGTGACGAGATCCTGCTTTAACTGTTTATTAGTTCTCACTGCCTGAATGCCTCATAGCCTGAAACTCTGATTTATATGCACCACTTCTGAATGCACTCTCTCCCTTGGATTCTGTTTTGATCATGTTCAACACTTAACATGTTCACCTAAGAATAGTCATTGTGACAAAAGTTGCTTAATGCAAATGCTTCCACTTAGAGGCACATTAATCCTTTGATATTATTGTTTCAGTGCTGCCAGCATTCTGTCATCCGTTAAAAACTAAACTGCTGCCTTTCAGCTGTGGTTTCAAATGTCTAGGAGAGTGACTATTCAAACTTAAAGCAGTAGGTTAGTTTCCAAACCACATGTGTAATAAACTATAACACTTAGTCGGCATGGTGCAGTGCTGAACATAAGTAAAGGTTCAAACTACGACAACGCATTACAAAAGAATCTGGAAAATGGAATTCAAAGGCACAAGTAACTCCTGACTTATGGTGGTCCATCTAGGTAACATCTCCTCTAAACATGTAACAGTTGTCAGATGTTTGCAGAGTGCTGTTTAGTGCAGATATAAATTCTCTGTAACAGCTATGCGATCATTGTGTGCATGGGGTAGCGCTTTGCAGTTGTTGTCCCGATAACGGAAAAGTACCGTAAGAGGAAAGGTAAATTTTCACATATT